>NW_020175066.1:593820-698906 GCF_003031525.2 Neophocaena asiaeorientalis asiaeorientalis
GGGGGGGGAGGTGAGCTGTTTCCAGCAGGTGAGGGCAGGAGTAGAATTAGATAAAAAATACAGCTGGAACCTGAATTCTCCAATTGCTGCTGCTTTTTCCCTCTGGCTGCCAGCCTTGTAGTAAATTCTACTGCTTGGTAGGGTGGAGAGAATTAAACTGCATTTTTTTCATCTTTTAAGAGTGATAACGAGTTTGGTTCAGGTGGGAGACTTAGCAATATGTGACTAAAATGAGATGTTTTATTAACTCTGGCTTTCTGGATTTTCTTGCCCAGGTAGCTCAGATAATCTGGAGGTCGTGTTGCCAAATATTACATGAGACAGACACATTTATACTAAAAAAAGATTCGTTTTTATCTAAATAACGTATTCAAATTATTCCCATTTCACCAAGCATCTGTATTTTATTTGGCAGCCCTACCCAGAGTTTAATTTTCACAGATTGAGACTTCCTGTCTCAGCACAGAGAGCAAATTGACCTAATGCAGTGGTTCTCAAAGTGTGTTCTCTAGGCCACTAGCATCAGCGTCTCCTAGGAACGTGTCAGACATAAAAGTTCCCAGGCGCCACCCCAGACGTGCAGTCAGAAACGCTTCAGATGGAGCCAGAAGATCTTTGTTTTGACCACTCTACCGGATGATTCCAATGCAGCTGAAGTTTGAACAATGCTGGCCGGGTAGCTAGGGGCGCAGACTCTGAGTGAGACCATCTGAGTCCAGATCCTGACATTGATACTTACTAGCTCTGTGGCTTTGGGCAAGGCCCTTCACCCCTCCATGCCCTGTAGCTCCTTCCTAGGGTTGTCTTGAGGATTAAATGGTGTGAAGTACCGAGAACCGTGTCAGGGGACACTAACCGTGTCAGTGTCATTCTCTGTTCTTCCCCGGTTCTCCGTCCTGACCTGCCTTCTCTTTAGTGTGTGTTGATGCACATGTGCCTTTGAAAGTAATTCTTCCTCCCCACTTGGAAGGTGGCGAGGGAGCTCTGGCAACATCCATCAGTATTTTAGTACTCTGTGCTTTGCATTAGCCGGGCATGAGTGTCACAGCATTTTCTGGCTCGAGGAGCAAGGGAAGTCGGGTCAGGGAGGGCAGCTGACATGACTGGTGAGCTCGAAAAGCAGGAATAAACCCAGCTTCACCGCACTAGCAACTGGTGTTAGCTGTGCTGAGAGTAGATGGCAGGATGCTTAGCCAGCACTTCCAGTAAGAGGGTCTGTCAGGAGCCCAGTAATCAGATGCAGGGCTGAGCTAATGAGCTTAGTGGAAACAATACGTTCTTTTCTTAGAGGCTTCAGACAGAGAGATTATTGTTATTCCCCAGAATGGTACTCCCTAGGGAAGATAGGATCCACGTTGTTCACTGCTTCATTATTGGGGGTGTGGGTTCCGGGATGGGGAAAGGGGCGTCCAGAGAAGCCAGAAGAGGCCAGGCTAAATTACGGCTGCAGCACGTAAACTGATTTGTGTCTCCTTTTCCTTTTTTCCTATTCTGTTCTGTTGTGGTTTTAAGTAAGTCTGTAGTTTTATGACATTAAAAGGAATGATCAACTAGTTCCCAGCTTTGACCTACAGACGAGTGACTCTGGCCCACATTTGCGTGCAGGCCGGCTACCAGATTACCCAGCAGAGGCTGCCGATCGCCGTGAATGGGAGCTTGGTGTACAGCGTCTGTGTGGGGAAGAGGCGGAGTCAGATGGTCACCAAGACAGCGGGGGTCAAGCAGATCCAGCTGGAACAGGACAGCGGCAAAAGCCTCCATGACAGCCTGCGGTCCCAGACGCTCATTGATTTGAATAGAGCGGGTAGGCTTGGAGAGTCCCCATTTTCCTTCCTGCCACTTCCCTTCCCCTCCAGAGTTTGCCCAAACCAACTGAGGAGACAGGCCCTGGAGCCTGACTAATGGCGATCGGAATATCAGTGTTGGTGTTGGCAGAGCTGCTTAGAGAGCCGGGCTAGGACTGTGGTTTCTATGTACTTGCAACTAACCCACCCCTAAAACGAGACAGCGTCGCCGCCTAGTCACAGACCCAGCAGCTTGACATCTGAAGCAGACATTAAAAGAAAGGAACCAAAGTTAAAAATCCAAAAGTGTGGGGAAAGTGAAACGATTCAGGGCCTGTCAGTGCTGCAGGGTTTTCCTAAGTTTCAGCCTGATGTATCTGCGGATCAGACTGGAGAGCTCCAGTCAGACTGACTCTGCCTCTCTTTGGTAGGGGTCGGCCTTCTGGAAGTGGTCCTGGAGCCTGACATGTCCTGTGGAGAAGAGGCGGCTGCAGCCATCAGGGAGCTACAGCTGATTCTTCAGGCCCTGGGGACCAGCCAGGCGAACATGGCAGGTAGCAGCCACAGAAGCAGTGCCCGCCTCTTCCCCATCTCCCTTTCTACTCCCGGGCTCTCTCCTCACTGGCGTCTTATTCTCTGCAGCAGCTACAGTGGGGTTGTTTGCATCCTTTTCTCAGCCTTTTCTACCTCAGGGTTTTGGGGTTTTTTCCTTAGAATTTTCCTTGAATTTTTTTCTGAGCCCCCAACCAAAAATAAACACACAAACAGCGGCCCTGCAGAGGTGCTGAGCCCAAGAGTGTGAGATTAGGAGTCCAGGGACTGGAGGTGTCCTCCTGGCCTCTTGCATCAGGATGTTGTGAGAATTAATAAAATAATATGTTTGAACAGCTTCATCGTCCTCAGAAGACCCTGTGTGTATGCACAGTAGCTCTTAGTTTGTGAGTTCTGTGTGGGCAGTGCTTCATTGCTACTGGATGCTTTTCCTCTGGGTCTCTTTCCGCCTTTTATAGAATTTCCATCCAGGTAAGCTGAAGCCAGATTGTATCGACTACAAACCAAGGTTATGATTTCACAAAACTTTAACTTTGAGATAAAGTCTGAAATTCAATAGAAATATAATAGGAAATTAAACAGAAGAAACAATGTGAAAACTTGGGATCAAGGAAATTATACATTTTAAGTGTTTGCAAATTGGATACAAAGATCACAAGTTTTGGTCAAACCCAGTTTCTTCATAAGCCTTTCCTAGCACTGCTTTGCCCACTCTTACATCCCTGAATGCCCGTCTCTCCCGTGGTTTTCCCCTATTTTCTGTTCCCAGGGGCTTTTAAAAAAACGTCTGCCACTCGCAGAGCACTCCCTGACAGCATGGAAAAAGGGTGCAGGTTCTGCATCTACAGTGGTTAATCCATCTCTCAGTCCAGTGGTGTACTAGTCAGGGTTTTCCAGAGAAAGAGAACAAATAGAATGTGTGTGTGTGTGCACGTGTGTGTGACATGTAAAGAGATTTATTATAAGGAATTGGCTCATGTGACTGTGGAGGCTGAGGCGTCCCTGAGATCTGTAGTCATCAAGCAGCAGGAGAGTCAATAGTATAGTTCCAGCTCAGGACTGAAGGCCTGAGAATCAGGAGAGCCAAGGACATAAGTTCCAGTCTGAGCCAGAGTCCAAGACAAGACCAGTATCCCCGATCCAAGGCAGTCAGGCAGAGACAGCAAATTCCCCCGATGCCAAAAACTCGACCTCTGTGCGCTGGTGCCAAATCGAATCTCAGAAACAGAGTTTGGGGTGAAGTAGAAAAGAATAGCTTTACTCCTTTGCCAGGCGGAGGGGAACACAGTGGACTCATGCCCTCAAAACTGTGTGTCCCAACCCAGGGGGATTTGGTGAGGAGTTTTACAGCAGTGGTTCAAGGGCTGGGTTGCTGATAAGGATCAGGGTGTGTGCAGGGCCTGCATTCCTTTAATCTGGTCTCCTGATGAGCTTCTGTGGTTCTTGAGGCTATCACATCATGACCTTCTCTCTGGAATGAAAAATGCTTCATCGGGTAGTTAACATCTTCCATTTGTTGGAGGTTTTAGTTCTGTAAAGAGCTCAAAGATAGTGTTATGTGTATCCCTTGAGGGGGAACCAGGACCTGCCCCAAGGCTGCACTGTTGTTTCTTGACTGCTTCTCCCTTGTCTCTGCATCCTCTCCCTTCCCTGATTAGCAATTGTATGAACCTGCCCTTTGGAACTCAGGGAAGGTCATGGAGGCTGGAATCTGTTCTCTACAAACAAGAAACAGGGACACAGAAAGGCTTCCATGTCCAGGAGCCCCGCAGGGTCCTGCTTGGCTTCACCCCCGCTCTGCCTTTTGTTCTATTCTGGTTTTCAGCGGATTGAATGAGGCTCACCCACGGTGAGCAGGCAATCTGCTTTACTCAGTATATCAATTTGAATGTTCATCTCATTCAGGAACACCCTTACAGACACACCCAAAATAACATTTAACCAAATATCAGAGCATCCCTTGGCCCCGTCAAGTTGACACAAAAAATTAACCACTGAACATGTCACAGAGGGTGCCACTAAGTACCATTGGTGGGGATGATTCATCTCCCTGTCGGTTTATCATACCATTTACCGACCCACACGTTTATTCACGTTACAAAGGGACTTCAGAATCTGTAATGCCACATTTGTCACATAGGACATCTAATGGGCAACAAATTGTAACATCAAAGCCCTGGTACAAGTTGAATCTAGAGATGGAACCTGCCAGTTTGCTCTCTTCTTTAAGCGAAAGTCTGGAAAAACACAGCCAGCCACATGAGTTTGAGCGGAGTGCTCTGTGTTAGAGCAAGAGAATTCTCCGTTGTAGAATGGATTGGCTCAGGCTGTCTTTTTACCCACAGAATAGAAATGAAATGTGGGCAGATTGGATAGTTATCCATTTATGCACTGTTGCTTTAAAGAAGTTTTATTATTCCATTCTTCTTCAAAATAACTGATTCCTACCAAACCTATGGAATAATAAACAGGCCACCTGTTAGCTGAGAAATAGTCCCATCGGGTCCTTGCCAAGAGATAAACCATAACAGTGAGAACTCATCAGGCAGTGACAGCTGAGAGGGTTCATTAAATCTCATTTGTTGTGACACTTTTTGTTGCTTTTAAATACAAATCAGACAGCTTTGCCCCCAGCACAGCAGCAGAGTGGCTGATGTTGTCCTGAAGTGCTCTGGGTAGTGAAGGTCTGCCTGGAGTCTGCAGGTGTCCAGCTTTTGGTGCTCTCAGCACTTTATCAGCCCAGGCCCCTTTCCCATCCTTCTGTCCCACCACCATAGGCCACTGTGTCGCCACTGGAGAAGGCAGCCTGGGAACCAACGGAAGGCTGCCCTGGAGAGCACCAGTGGACCCCCAGCGTGCTTTTGGAATGAAACTTAAATTGCTCCGGGCTGTGCTTCAGTGAGTTCCTGATAGTTTTGCTAATGAGCGTAGACTAGCTCAGCTTGGGTTCCAGAAGTCACTTCCTTCTCAGGATATTTGCCACTGTTGAGACCCTCAAAGCAGTCTGCTGAGTTGAATGTGTACCAAAGTATATAGATACGCTAAATGTTTCCAGCGTTGTAACATCTGCCGGTTTGAACATCGAGTATGTGCTCATCAGTTCACTAAGCATTTTTAAAATTAATTTCTTGTCTCATTTAAACTTTATGACATTCTTGAGAGATGGGTATTACTGTGCCTACTGTACAGGTGAGGAGTTGAGGCTTCCAGAGGTTGGGTTATTTGGCCAAGTTGCACAGGGAGTGCCCGAGCCCGGGTGTGTCTGACTTCTGGACGCCTTCCTTTGTAAGCACTGTCATCCCGCTTCCTAGTGCCAGCCATGACAGTGTCTCCGCTGCTGTAGATAACAACCTTGAGGGCTTCCCTAGTGGCGCAGTGGTTAAGAACCTGCCTGCCAATGCAGGGGACAAAGGTTCAAGCCCTGGTCCGGGAAGTTCCCACATGCCGTGGAGCAACGAAGCCCGTGTGCCACAACTACTGAGCCTGCTCTCTGGAGCCAGCGTGCCACAACTACGGAAGCCTGAGTGCCTAGAGCCTGTTCTCCGTGACAAGAAAAGCCACCGCAATGAGAAGCCCACGCACTGCAACGAAGAGTACCCTTGCTCGCCGCAACCAGAGATAGCACGTGCGCAGCAAGGAAGACCCAACGCAGCCAAAAATAAATAAGTTAATTAAAAACAAACAACCTTGGGAGCTGGGTTAGCAGAGTGTGAGTGCTGAGGACACCGCAGGCCCAGACCTGGATTGGAATCCTATCCTACCGCTTCTAGCTATAGAAACTGGGCGAGGTATTTGACTTCTGTGAGCCTCCCTTTCCACACTTGTGAAACGAGTCCCTAAATAATTGTATGTGGAAAGGGAAAGGAAGAAACCAAAGAGGAGAGGAAGTCATCCAAGTCATCAGACAGAGTTGGGGCAGCAGGGTGGGAAGAGCAGGCGAGGGCTGGCCTTGTGGAAGAAAACCTGGAATACCGTCTTGGACGTGTCAAGTGTGAATTGCCTAAAGGACGTCTAAGTGGATGTGTCATTAAAGCTCTGCTGTAGGGAAAGAACGTGGTAATGTGCATAAAACGTATCACAGGTCCTGACAAATAGCCTGTGCTCATGCAATGTCAGGTGCTTCTATTGACAACAATAAGTAGAATCACCACTCATTGTGGATGAATAAACTTTGTGAAATATGTTGGATAAAATTGAGCCACATTATATATTTTACCTTATTTTTTGTCAAGCCCTGTTATTTAAGTTCTGGAGGGTATTCAGTGATCAGAATGAGACAGCTTAGTAGACTTTCTCACTAAAGCTTCAGGCCTCTGCTGTTTAGAGAAACAGTTTTCTGTCCTGATGTTATATTTCTGATGTGTGAATGTGTTTAAAAAAAAAAATGTGACTGCACCATATCACTGTGCTCAGTAGTACAGTTTTTTCGTTTTGCTGTTACAAATTTCTACTTCTAGAGGGTGGGAATTGAGCTTGATAACGTTCTTGTGAAGGCCCTCCCCCAGTGTTGCAGAATGCATTGAAGCAAACATGACTGTGAGGCTTTTGTGGACTTGAGGCAATTTACCTTAATTTGTTTAAAAGGTATTTTGTCTTCACTGGGTAAATGCCTTTTGTGAGTGTTGGATACTGTATTGGAATCCAGGCAAGTGAACTGCCTTTCAACACTGCAGGACACTAAATGAGTCCCCTCAGACATCTATGGAGTGCGGTCTTCTCTGGGAGAGACTGAAACTCGTGCTTTTATTCCTTTTCCAAATTAAAAGTCTAAATTGTGAAAGATGGTTTTATTTTTAAAAGCAGGAGAGGTCCAATTCAGGGTTCTCAGGGCTCAAAAAAAGTTCTCTCCCAAGTATCGAGGTTTGGCTGGGCAGAGCTCAGCATACTTGGGAAGTTTTCCTTTGAGCTGAATGGGCCTTTCATAGGATTCAGTAGATTAGTCCTATTCAGACAGAACTTTAGAACTTGTCGGGAACCTACTGTGAGACCAGTCTGCTTACTCGTGGCTCAGGAAAATACCAAGGTATGAACTTATCGAACAATTACCATGTGCCAGAGGCAGCTCTAGGTTCTGAACAGAGCAGTGAAAAGGACATTGTTCCTGCTACCTAGAGGAAATACTGTATTCACGAGGGAGACAAATACACTAACAAATAGAACAAAGTAGTTACAGTGGTAAGTGCTTTAAGGAAATACAGAGGGTGCCGTGATAAAGAATACATTGGATGGTGAGGGCCTCTGCAGAGTGAGCCGAGGCCCCAGCCCCAGGGAGCTAGAGCATCCAGGAAAGAGCCCAGGCAAAGTCCCTGAGGTGAGGAAAACGTAGAGTATATGCTTGGAGGTAACACGGGTGGCAGAAGACCACTGTAGGGGAAGCGCGAGGAGCAGGGCAATGCGGCCTCAGGTCAGACTGAAAAGGTCTGCGAGGGCTAGATCACCAAAAATGATAAGAAGTTTGGATTCCATTCCAAGGGCAGTGGGAGGTCAAGGAAGGGCTTTTAAGCCAAGGAACAACATAGTCGGATTACCGTTTTGGAAAACCGCCGCGGCTGCTCCGTGGAACGTGGGTTTCAGAAGGGTATGAGTAGAAGCTGAGCCCAGTTCCGAAGCTTTGGCAGTAGTTCAGGTGGAGGATGGTGCTCTTCTGGACAGGGCTGGTGTCGGTGAGGATGGAGAGAGCAAGATGGTGGATTCGAGGTGGTTCTTAGAAATAACAGGATTTTTGTTAACAGGCTGGTGTAGAAGGCAAAGAGGCCGGAAGAAGTCAAGGAGGCTTGAGGAAAGAGGTGGCGGTGCCATTTGCTGACATTGGGAAGATGAGGACAAAGGTGCATGTGTTGCAGGGGCAGATCCTTTAGTTTCAGAAACTGAAATGCCTGGGCCAGCTCCACGTGGAGATGAAGTAGGCGCAGAGGTCAGTGTGGATGGAGTTCAGAGGAGGGTTTTGGCTGAAGAGAGAAATTCAGGAGTTATCAGAGCTTGGATGGTGTTTAAGACCATATACATTTACAGAGAGAGTGCAGGTAAAGAAGACAGTCCTGAGTCTGGATGGGAACAAATGACAAGGACATGGAAAGTGTCCAGGAGGTAGGGGCCAGCTAAGGGTGAGTAAGGTCACAGCAGCCGAGGGAGGAAGATGTTTCAGGGAGGAAGCGTTGGTTGGTAGGTCACATGCCGCCGAGGGCCGGCGTATCCAGTGAGGGGAAGACACAGCGTGTCCTGCATCCGTGGGATTTGGCAGCCAGGGGTTGATGGTGACTTTGACAAGGCATTTTGCAGAGAGGTGGGGACAGAAGCCAAGCTGACGTGGGTGTAGGAGTAAATGGGAGGTGAGCTCACGGAGATGAGACGCCAACAAACAATCAGTACTTGTTTGAGAGGATTTGCTGAAAAGGAAAGCAGAGCAGTAACAGCAGAATGATGAAGAGAGAACTGGGTTCAAGGGAGTGGGTCTTTGGGGTTTGTTTCTAGTGAGAAATACTGTTGATTATGGGTACACATGCATAGAGGGAATGCTGAGGAAGAGGGTTAAGGAGTGCTGTGGGAGAGAGGAGAGAACTGAAGGAGTGATGTCTTTGGGAAGGCAAGAGGGGTGGGAGTTTTAAATCTGGGCTCCATTCCCAAGGGCCTTCCATCTGGTCTCAGAGAAAAGACTAATTCAAAATAGACTACAATCGTGTGCTCTACTGATTGCATGTATTCTGATAGCTCCGAGGAGCCACCAGTGGAGGCCGGCCTACTGATGAGGGTTTCCAGGAGGAGAAGGTGGTACCACTTATGTGGGACCTCGAAGGATGAGCTGAGGTTGAAGGAGGGACAGTAACAGGGATGACGAGGGCCTGTGGGAACCAGCGAGCAGACAGAAGCTTCCCTGATGGGAGGAGGCTTTCTCAGGGAATGAGCAGCAGGAAATGCGGGGTGCATCAGTCAAGACCAGACGAGGGCTCTTGCATACCAAGCAGAGGAGGTGGGATGACCCAGTGGGAGCCAGCTGTGCACTTGGGAGTGGTGCAACCGTCCTGTAGCAGGATGTGGCCGGAACCGAGCTGGAGTGGGGGGGGGGCTGGGCCAGGAGGGGTCACTGGGTTGAAGGTCAGGATGGGATGCGGGGGCTCAGGCAAGGATGGCAGCCGTGGGAATGGAGAGGAAGTGACAGCTCTGAGGGATGTCTAGGGGAAGGAGCTGACAGGATCTAGTCAGTTAGACTACAAAGGGCCAAGAAAACAGAGCAGCAAAGGATGCTGCAGGGTTCCTAGACCAAGAGTCTGATGATATCAGGAGTCGTTGGGACTTCTTGAGATTCAAGGAAGCACGTGATGTCCTAAAGGGGCTATGGGATTTTGTAGAAATGTGAGAGGTCCGTGCTGGAGACATAGAGTAATTTCTGGGCTGAAAGGCACCCTCCAACGTGGGTGGCCGTTGGAGCAGCAGAGTGGGAATGACAGAGACCTGTTACAAGGGTCTCTTTTTCTTGGCATAGAATATATTTGAGCTATTTTATTATTTTAATATGCTTTTGCTATGAAACCTTGGAAAAGAAATTGCTTTCTTCAGCCCATCGACACATTCCTCTTTGGCAGATTCTTTTTTAGTTCAAAGACTTGCCTAAGAAAAATCAAGCATTTTGTCTTCCCCTGTTGTTCTGTTTTAAATATTGTAAGTGGAATTGGAGAACAGAGAATTGGGGCCTTACCTTGTGGGGTATAAAATGTGATGATTTCTTATCTTTATCCCTCTTTGGCTTGAGATTTTGCCTCCCTCTCCCCCTCAAGAGCCTCTTGGCCCTCTCCATAAACCACCTGCTTCCTTAGGGATTACTGTTCCCAAAATGGGGGTGTGGGTTTGCAGGGTCAGAGAAGGTTCTCCCAGGATGGGGATGGCCCCCTCTGAGTCCCTCCCCCACAGACCGTCCCCTTCATAACAGCACTGTCTGTCTGCTGCGGCAAACAGCAGTCAGGAAGGATTCCGAGTCCTGTTTACAGAAGGAAGAGATCATTACAGTACCTGGAGGAAGGACGAGGGGAAAAGCCCAGGTTTCTGGCTCTTGCCCTTGAGCTGTAAATTCTCAAGGACTCTCTTATAAATCTCCCGGAATCACTGTTGGAAATCCACATTCCATTGGAGAGCAGTGTAGGGCTATCACATGATCATTTCTGAAGCCTTCCCCCCCAACCCAGCTCTGACACTTTGAAGAACACTTCGGAATAAAACTGCAGGGTAAAACTCCATTTTTTTTTTTGCGGTACGCGGGCCTCTCACTGCTGTGGCCTCTCCCGTTGCGGAGCACAGGCTCCGGACGCACAGGCTCAGCGGCCATGGCTCACGGGCCCAGCCGCTCTGTGGCATGTGGGATCTTCCCGGACTGGGGCACGAACCCGCATCCCCTGCATCGGCAGGTGGACTCTCAACCACTGCGCCACCAGGGAAGCCCTAAAACTCCATTTTTAACAGTGTTGTTTTTCTTATTTGGCATGAAAGGAATTAGATTTCCCAAGCCAGTATATCCAGAATTTCTCCTGCCTTCTGCTTGTGCACAAGTGCACAGAAATATACACACACACATACACACACACACCCTCAGATGCCTTAGGACCATCATTTTCGCAAGTGGGCAGAAGTACTAGCCATGAACTTCAGGACCAACCATACTTCCTCTGAGGTTAGGCTGCTGTAACTAAACAGCAACTAGAGTTAGATGTTGCTTGCACTCTCTTGCCTTAAAAAAACCACAATTGCCTCGGAGAATTTCTAAAGTGTTGTCTTTTTTCTTTCCTTACAGAGGGCCAGTTGAGAGTGGACGCCAACATATCTGTGCATAACCCTGGGGAGCCTTTGGGCGTTCGAACCGAAGTAAAGAATCTCAACAGTGCCAGGTTTTTGGCCAAAGCTATAGGTGAATGTCAGCTGTTACTCCTCATATACTTCTTTGTATCAGTTATCTGTTGCTGTGTAACAAGAATCCCCCCCCCGCAACTTAATGGCTTACATGATAACATCTCAACTTCAGAGTTTTGTGGCTTGGGTGGGTTTTCTACTTGTCCTGCCTTGGCTCATTCATGTGGCTGTGGGGAGCCGGCAGCTCTGCTGAGATATACAGGGTCCAAGATACCTCACTCACGTGTCGCAGCCTTGGTGCTGGACGTCTGCTGGGCTGCTCTACCCACGTGGGCTTGCTTCATTCACTTGCCTAGCCCAGCCCTTCTTATTTGGTGGAGGGGGCACCCCAGGAGGATGAAGGCAGATGCCTCAAGGCTCTTGAGTCATTAGCTCTAGAACTTGCACAGCATCTCTTCCAGCACATTCCATTCAAAGCAGGTTGAAGAGGAGGGGAAATAGACTTTACCTCTATGGGAGGATCTGCAAAATCCTGTAATGTACCACATTCCTTCTGACCAGACCGAACTGTATAAAGTCGTATTTGTTCATTATAGATGGCCACGATTTGACCTAATTGGTCAGTATGTTTTTCTGCTTTTTACCGTTTTAACTAATAGATTGCTTGGGCCTGTGTAATCAGGTATTGGTCTTGTTTGTTCACATTGTGGATCTTTCAGTGTGGACAAATGTATACTAGTAGTTAAAATCGAACAGTTGAGCAAGATCAACATCTAGGGTGGTCCATAGAAGTTGGTATCTGTGAATGTGAGGGGAAGACATCTCAGACGAATGAAAATATTCTTTAAAACCAAAGGTATCTAGAGAGGAAGAGAGGAGGGAGGAGGTGGAGGTTAAGGCGCACCCTTCAGGGTGCACAGAGAACGGGACGGATGAATGTGGAGTCACAGCCAAAAGGTTTAGTAGCATCCTGGGTATTAGAAGGAACACAAAAAAGATTTTCTAATCTTGTATAAAACTTCATTATCCTGAACCTAAAATGATCAACTAGCCTCAGTGAAGACACTTTGAGTCTACAAGTTTTCAGGAAAAAAGCATTAAAATGGTCAAGGGGATGACTTACAGGAGAGGAAGGTGTTGGGGAAGGTCCCCGCGTGAAGACAGACTAACGATGGTGGACTCTTCTGCCGGTAAAAGGAGACGCAGTCCATATTTCTGAAGCCATGATAGGTTTGTGTTAGGGAAAACCCTCCAGCTCAGGTTTGTGAAGGGGAAGCTTGGAATGAACAGAAAGAAAGTTCCACTTCACCTTGTAGGTGATAAGTGTTCTGGAACTCATTATTCTAAGAGGTGGTGATGGGAACCTAAAAAACAAGATTTTAGGTAGATTCATCCCTGATGACTTACGATGGAGACCCCTGCCTGATTTTGGCTGTCCCTAACCTGTTATCTTATGAAGGACCCTTTGGAGTAGTCTGAGACAGAATTCTACCTGTGGTCTGACTCAGGCTGGAAGAACCGAAGCTTTACTGTTATGGGCTTAATTCTTCAAGCCTGTAATTTTTCTACCCCATATTTCTCCCTACATCACGCCTTTTAGCCATCCTCTTCGTGTTGCTGCTTTTTATCAGCTATGATAAGAGTTTGGATTTGGGCAAGGGCAGGTGGTACATGTTGGGCAGGGAGTTGAGGGGGGAGGGGAGGCTAAAGCTGTTTTCATAAGGAAGCTTAGCAACTGTGGCTCTGCTTTGCTTACCACTTCTGCCTTGTTGGGTGGTGAGGGAGTGTGGCATAGAGCAGTGGCTGTTCATCATTTGGGGTCATAGATCCCTCTCCATATTTTGGAGAGAGGGTCCAGAATTTTTATTCTGGACCCTCTCTCCAAAATATGTGCCTGTGCACACATGCACGTTTGCATATAATCTCAAGAGGTACTAGAACCCCTTGAAGGCCACCCATGGATCCTGCGATAAAAACTCTTGATAAGCAGCGATCTTAGATCTGGGGTCATTCTGCCTAGATATTGGTCCTAGCCCTGCTTCTGCCACGTTTTGTAGCCTGTACTGGGTTACGCAATCTCTCTGAGTCTGGGTTTTCTCAAAAAGTGAAGAAGCAGAGCTTCCTAAAAGGCCCTTTCTAGCATGATTATTCTATGACGGCAGCAAGAATAAAATATAGCATCTGTGGGAAGAATTATAAACAACTCCCTTGATTAGTTTTTGACATAAAGATTGAAAAAGATGTCTAATTATTGCTAAACTGGATGAAAGGAATCAAAATATGATACTAAACTCTTTTTTTTAGACTATGAAATTCAGAGGCAAATCAATGAACTCGAGAATGGAGGTAAAATCCTGAATGAAACTCGCTCGTTCGATTACAAGCTGGGGTGAGTTTGCATGATAGCATCTTGAATACAGGTAGGTGGGGCTCCAGTCTGGGCTCACCGCAGACCAGCCATGTCACCTTGGAGAAGGTACTTAGCTTCTCTGCACTTTGCTTTCCTCATTAGTAAAATTAGGAAAATACGGTACTCTACAGGGTTGTGATATGCCTTCTAGGGCTGGTAAGAGGTTTCACCTGACTGCCATCAGACTTGCTGAGTCTTAAGTCCTGGCACTTCCCTGGCTTCCAGCTTACCTCCTTTGTTCCAAGAATTTTTACTTCCTTAAATTCTATCAGACCTAAGTTCTGCCAATTTAAGCTAGAAGTGGAAGAAAGCTTAGAACTGGTTGTAGCGGTGTCTTTTTCTGTTTAGATATCTTTGAGTCTAACTTTCTGACTCTGAATTTTGAGGATTTTATACACTTAACAGAAGACTGGGGAAAAAAGCTCAAGAGCCTAGAGTTTGAACTGGTTAAATGTTGGAAACGTTGAAGCAATTTCTTTTCTGTTCTTTTTCTTTAATTATCATGCTAAACATTTGTCTTTCTTTAATATTATTTCTGCAATGTATTCATGAAAGTGTCTCCCAAGGAAGGCTGAGGAGCTTGAATCCCCTGGGTTCCCTATTGGTAGGGGAACCCCTGTCTGCATCTACACTAGCTGACGCTGCATGCAGCGTTTTTAAAATGTTTTCTCATTTAACTGTCACAGGTGCACCGTGCCGATGAGAGACAAAGAAGGAAAACAAGACTACAGGTGGTTACTCCTCTTGTCAAAACACCATTCTGTATTTGGGTCATATTCCAAATCCACTGACAGACCAACATAATGATCCTAGATTGCTTTTAGGAACCACTTTTCCTTGTTGTTGTCGCATAATGGAAAATCTAGGCTTCCTGTTTTACGTGTACACTGAGAGAAAGAGTATTTTCTTGATTTGGTAGCCTTGGAGTACCTTATTTGACAGGATTCAACAGCTGGAAAACACTTGTTCACTCACCTGTGTGTCAGAGTTTTCATAATTGAGCTAAGAGGATGGCAGTTGTGGGGTGGGGCCTAGGCTGTTCTTATTCTCATGTTCAGTAATTAATGCAGTAACACTGAAGTTCTGTGAGAAGGTAGAAAAAAGAGATGTGTGTTAATGGCAGTTCCCTTCAAACCTCAGGTGATGCTGTTTAACACATTAGACCTCATTTGAGATCCAGAAATAAAGCAAATAATAAGAATAGCTTCCAATAAATTGAGACTTTTGTTTCTTCCCAGTTTAGCAGACTGCAAAAATTAAAGATTTAAGCAACAAAGTGGTGGGGGTTGGCACTTTCCTTTGCGAAGTGCAGGAAGAGGTAAGAGTAGCCATTGCTGTCAATGAGGAACAAATATAGCATCGAGATTTAGGAAAGACAAAGCTCACAAACCCTTAGAATGCATGTCACCTCGAGGACTCCTCTTGTGTGTCTGTCAGAGTCACCATTGTTCTAATTATAGTGATCCCTCTAGGTTCAGTCTGTTCTTCCTAAGAACTTCTTTGTTTTCCATTGTCGCCCCTACTCTGTTTATGCTGCTTTCTCACTGAGCGTGGAGTTTGCTTTTAGCACAGCCAGTGGCTTCAGCTCTGTCTCTCAGGTTAACAGATGGGATTCAGGAAGCCTCCCTTTGGTTTCCTCTTGCCTTCAGAAGTCAGACTAATTCATAGCACAGGTTTGGCATTGAGGTGATGGGTTGCTTGCCCTTCTGAGCTATTACCTTGGAGCCACCATTCTGCATTACCCTGCTTTTGCATAAGCCCTTTGACAAATATGGGCAGAGAGAAAACGTTAGAATAGAACAGAGGGAAGGACATCTTTATTTCACAAGAGTATATGCAGTGGTGCGGCTTCCACATTTTTTAAAAAATTAGTTGACCTTTTTAGAGCAGTTTTAGGTTTACAGCAGAACTCAGTGGAGATTACAGAGTTCCCATATACTCCTTGGTATGTGTCGTATCCCCCCACCCCCGCCCCCCGCCTACATACACACAGAGGTTCCTCTGATAACATCTTGCATTAGTGTGTAGTGTGGTACCTTGGTTAAAATTAATGAACCAATATTGATACCTTATTATTAAGTAAAGTCCATAGTTTACATTAGGGTTTGTGCTTTATGTTGTCCATTCTGTGGGTTTTGACAGATGTATAATGACATGTAGCCACCATTACAGTGTCATACAGAGTAGTTTCACTGCCCTAAAAATCCATACTCCCTTTATTCATTCCTGCTTCTCCCCTAGCTTCTACATTTTATTTAGGCAAAATCCATTTATTTCTTGCACTTCTCAAGAAAGAAAGTTTTCTTTTTCTTTGACTTTTCATTTGTTACACAAATACTGCTAAAAATATTTTTAAATTTATAGTCTTTCTTCCTAAAAAGTAAATTGTTCTCATTTGGTCCTATTTTTTCCAGCCTATGTCTTTATGAATATATACTTTATCCACAATTACAAACCACAGTGTGGCATCAACATGGTGCTGTGCCTTTTTCACTTAATGCTCGTTTAAGCATAGACAGTGGTGGATTTGGTCATTTTGACCTTACACTTGTATAAGGACTAGTTCCTGGAAAACTAGGAGACTTGATATTATGGGATGTTGGAAAATATTTGCAAGTAACATGGCATCCAGACACACACTTTCATACTGACGATAGGTTTGTTTCTTCCAGCTAAACCGAATACTCAGTCATGCCATCTCCTCTGTGTGCCAGGTTCATGCCGGAGCCCAACCTGCCCCCGCTGCTGCTCTACGACTCGGAGTCCCTGCCCACTGGCACAGACCCACAGCAGGTGATCAACATCGACCAGCTCCGGGAGCAGCTTCCCGAGCTGCCCCGCGTGACCCGGGAGAAGCTCGTGCAACAGTATGGGATGCTGCCGGAGCACAGCTTTGCCTTGCTGGTGGGTACTGATCAGAGGCTGCAATCGGCCCAGCAGGGGCGGGGGATGCTCCTTAGGGGGCTCTAGGTGCAGTGGCCCATGCCTTCAGCTGTACCGTAGAACCAGGCATGCTAACCTTCCTCACCAGCCTTTTTGGTAAATGCTCCTCCAAAAACCAGAAGATGAGGCAGGATCTCGTGTCAGTCATTCCTTGTATGTAGACACGAAGAGCTGCTCACAGCGGCTGTGGAGGCTTCTTGAAGACAGTCCAAATGTTATGGATGAGTGTTCTCCCTTGCGTCTGCAGGACAAAAGGAAATCAATATATAGGCTTTCTAGATGTCTGGCAGTATTGGACATGACAGAGTCTGGCAGGAAGTGGGGTTCTTAAAAAGCCAGCCAGTTGTTTTACCAGTTGTAGAAGAAACATTTATTCCACATGAAATGCTGAAAACTCTGACTAAGAGTATTGGTCCTTAGAGGATGCATCTGAAGGGGCTGTTAAGAATCTGACACCATGGAGATGTGCTCAGGGATTTTCCATCCTTTCCAGGGCTGTTGGGCTTTGCAGTTTCCTTTGTCACGGCAACATTAAAGTGACACAGCGTCTGTGAGAGTGGCATTTCGTCACAGCTGTCTTCTGCTTGTCTGTCAGGGAGGATGTGGAAAGTTTCTCTGCTGCATCTCTCGGGGATGAGGTGTCTGCCACACTCATCGTGCAGAGCGCAGAATCCCTGGAAACTCTGGGCTTTGCATTGTAATTGACTGATAATAACTATGTAGGGATGTTAGAATATTCATATTCGTATACATATGTATATACTTCAATAACAAAACTTGGCCATTTCTGGTACAAGGTAGGCGAGCGAATGCTTGTTGAATGAATGAGTCTCTCTTTATCATCCATAGATCAGCTCATTTGAAAAGTATCCAGAGTATACAAAACTCAGTTTTGTTAGGTCGACCTTGGAAAAACACACGAATCCTCACAGGCTTTCCGGCCAATAGGTGTTCTGTACGGGATGCACATGAACCCTCTTTCACCACCAGTGATTAGACGTGATGGGTTATTTTCTCTTGCTTTAGGCAGAGTTGCTCACCACCTCCCATGGGCTGCTGTTGTGTCTTATTCACACCTCTGAGGCGATTATGTCACTGTATTTTAATTCTTTGTTAGTGTATTTCGTTCAGTGCCTTGAGGGCGAGGACGGTTTCATCCTCTCCCTCTGCTCCATTACTCGGCGCAGATTAGCGCATCAGCAGTGCTGACTGCCAACTCTTTGTAGGAATCAGTGAGTGAGCTTCTTGTTCAGAGCACCTCTTAACCTGAAACCTGCGGCAAGTCACGGCCTGTTCCTCAGTTGATTTAACAAACCTGAGTTTTAGTCTTACCCATCTTCCCCACCATCTTGACTTTCTAGCCCACTTGAAATAAACTTCAGACTCATTACTAAATGCTAAATTCCAGGGCTTCCCTGGTGGCGCAGCGGTTGAGAGTCCGCCTGCCGATGCAGGGGACACAGCCCACTTGAAATAAACTTCAGACTCAATACTAAATGCTAAATTCCAGTCCTGTGCTTCATAACGGATTTGCCAAATTACATAAGGGATGGGAGGACACAGACCGAGGCTTCTCAGCCCCAGGGATAGTACCCTCACCGCCAGCAAGTTCTCTAAGGCAGATGCACTTTCGCACTTGTGTCTGTGCCCCAGGCTCTGCTCCCGTGACCTTCAAGTGCCACAGCCTAGGAGGTCTTGGATAGACGGTTGCTGAGGGTGGCAAGTGAGTGAGTCTCTGTTTTCATAGTTTAAAGGCCCTGCTAGATGCACTTTTACTAGCATCTCCTGTGTAGCAGGTACTGAGACAGGGACAGGGACTCTCTTTTTTGTTTGTTTGCTCTCCAGGAATATGTACAGATGACACTACAACTAACCAGCCCCCAGGGCAGACTGAACTAGATAGATGTGTGATGTAGGCTGGGAGCCCAGAGGAGGTAGTGATTACCTTGATGGAACAGAGGGGAAAACTCTCAAGAAGGAGGTGGTTTTTGAGCCAGTTTTATAGGGACGTATTTTTTTTGATATACTAAAAATATGCTTATTCTTATAGCTTGCAGATAGTAGGTGACTCATTTTGTTTTTTTCTTTTTCTTTCAATGGCTAGTACTTGAAATTTTCAAGACGGTTGAGAAGAGAACTTAGTAGGAATGGAAAGAGGATGATTCAGACAAATTTTTTTTTCCTGAAATTAGGCATCCTGGCCCTTGATGACTTGATAATCTCTGGAAGCTGAGTTACTCATAACATACCCGAAAATGGTCTGTTCATGTTTTTTCCTCCCTTCCTCCGAAACACAACAGATTGCTGAGAAGGGCAGATGCACAAATCTGATGAACTCTCTTTCAATTTAAAGAGTGCCCAGGAGTATTCATTAAATCAGTAGCCGTGGTGGAGGTCTGCTCTGCAGAGCTCCGAGTCCACACTCCTGCCTTTGGGTCACTTATTAAATTAAACATTAAGCACATACCCACCCCGCACAGGCCTTACCCACAAATGATTAAAAAAAACTTCAGAACTTAACTCTAGTCTTTAATTTTTTTTAATTGAAGTATAGTTGATACACAATATTATATAAGTTACAGGTGTGTACAATATAGTGATTTACAATTTTTCAAGGTTGTACTCCATTTATAGTTGCTATAAAATATTGGCTATCTTTCCTGTGTTGTACAACTCTAGTCTTTAATTTATCTTGTCGTCCTACTGTGTGGTGAGCGCTGAATTGCGTATTGATCATTTCTCCTGGGCATTTACAAAACTCTAATATAGGTCTACTCTTAGCATTCACCACAAAGTCTGGCACGCAGTAGGCATCAGTGAACAGATGGACAGGTAAGTGGATGAATAGGGTACTGTCGCAATACTCATGAAAGTCCTGGGAGAAGCAGCGTTCCTGATAAAGCATCCCTGTTTCCAAAGGTCAGATACATAAACCACCCTTTTGATAGCCCAGCAAATCACAGGGTGGTACCTGTGTCCTTGAGGTCCGGGGGAGAAGCCTGGGGTCTCCGCCTTAAGCTCACCACGTGCCGTGACCGGCCTCAGGTCACTTGGTCTCTCTGACTCTTGTTTTCTGAACTGGTTTCTTTAGGACATTAAATATCTGCATTCTGGTTTCATCTCTTAAACCTGTCTGATAATCCCCTCCCAACAGGTAACCTGTATGACTGTTTCTTCCTCTGGCCTCATGAAAAGTATCATGTCCCACCTGAAACTTCAGCCTCGTGAGCTAACCTTTCCTCCCTATCTTGTGTCAGACTCCCTTGATTTCTGACCTCATTTGTAAGGATTATGGAATGGACATACGGAAGCTGAGATCACAGCATTAGGATTTTGAAAAGTGAGAGATTCTAGTAGCAGAAGCACAGCAAGTTCTTCTCTGAGTCAGTGTATCTAGGATTAGTTATGAGAACAGTCAAGGTTATATGCAGGTACGTTTTTCTGGTAGATAATCCCAGGTGTTTTCTTTGGGGGCATCTCTTCCTAAACCTTGCTTTGCTGGACTCGGAACGCAAACGAATTGTCGTCATTGGCTTGATAGGCAGCGCAGAGTCGAGGCTGTTGGCTAACAGCAGGTTCTGCGGTTCACAGCAGACCACTTTCTAATCCATCCTCCCAGCACCCCCTGCTGTCGGTACCATCCATCGCCCCATTTTCCCGGTGAGGAAACATCACCTCTGTGGTTGAGTGGTTGAGTGTAAGACACTGAGTGACTTCATCAGGCCTGTGAGGGAGCTGACTGCAGGGCCCAGACTCTTTACTTCCAAGCGCTTCTGCCTGCTGGCACATACAATGTGCCACAAGGCCAAATGGAAATAATGTTTCAAGTTCATTGCTGTTTTCACTCACCTAACAGAGAAAACAGAATGTTTATTTTTGTGGATATTAATGCTTTATCCAGCCCCACTGATGCTTCATGAAACGGAGCCGTAGAGAGCAGTCTATTTAAAATTTTTGCCCACCCCTCTAGGTTTTTAAGATACCAGCCTGCCCTATAAATAAACATAAAAAGTGCTGTCTACTAAATTTAGTGAAAATCAGTCAACTCCAATGAAAAGCAGAAATTTTATTCATTTTCCAAGTAGAAAATTCAAGTCAGAGGAAAGAAATGTAAGCTCTTCTCTGCAGTTTTATTTATTTTGTTTCTTAGACTTTCTGCCTTAGGTACTTGGCCCCTTCTGATGGAACCACTGAGAAGGGCCTCCACATAGTGCGTGGGGTTTGTAGGTTTTGTGGGATGATTTTGCCCAGTTCCTTGTGTCATGCACTTGGTAAGAATGCATCTGTGCTCACAGGGTGGCTGGCTGTGTATGAATTCAGTGGACAGATTTCAGTGTCATCTGTCGTGGGAGGTTTAGTGGAGGAATGACATAGCAGCCTCAATTCAGTGTTTCTTGAGAGCCCACTGTACTCACCACAGTGCCCTATGCTGTTGTCAGATGTAAGAGCTTTATCTTTCCTGTGTTGTGTTTAATTCTCCTGAGGAGCCCTGCAGGGCAGTGGGTTAACACACTGACTAAGAGACAGACACTCTTTTTTTTTTTTTTTCCTGACACATAGTTGATTTACAATGTTGTGTTAATTTCTGCTGTACAACAGCAAACTGACTCAGTTATACACGTATGTACATTCTTTTTTATATTCTTTTCCATTATGGTTTATCCCAGGACATTGAATATAGCTCCCTGTGCTATAGAGTAGGCCCTTGTTTTCCATCCAGTCTGTATGTAATAGTTGGCATCTGCTAATCCCAAACTCCAATTCCGTCCCTCCCCCACTCTCCCCTCCCCCTTGGCAACGCAAGTCGAGACAGACACTCTTTTTTCAAGATTTTTTTTTTGATATGGACCATTTTTAAAGTCTTTATTGTATTTGTTACAATATTGCCTCTGCTTTACGTTTTGGATTTTTGGCCCCGAGGCACGTGGGATCTTAGCTCCCTGACCAGGGATTCAACCTGCACCCCATGCATTGGAAGGCAAAGTCCTAACCACTGGACTGCCAGGAAGTCCTGAGACAGACACTCTTGGGTCCAGATCTCACCTCTGGCATTGAGGAGCTGGGAGGACTCTGAGAAGGTACCTGAAGCTGTTCCCTCCCCAGAGGAAAGAGGAGGGGAACGAGTCACTTACCCAAAAGGTGACAGGCACAGCAGCACCTTCACGGAATCTAAAAAATCTACATACAGCTGACCGGACTCCCAAGAACATGCTGCCAGGGTGAAAGAGCACCAGACAGCTGCTAGCACATCAGGAGCCACGCAGGGCAGAATTTCAGGAAAAATCCAGCATGGCTCCTGTGAGACTGGAGGGAGATGTGATTACCCTCCGAGTCAGTGACTTCTGCTGCTACGTGTCTGTCCGTCTTTGTGTGCAGCCTCAAGATATGTGGTCTTATTTGAACAAATTCATTTGCCCAGCTGGTTATTCCCCATTTAATGTCATAATCTTTTGTTTCTGACATCATGGAAAAGAGTAAGGTGTCTCCGAGGAACAAAGGAACAGAAAGGATATCATGATGATGTTTGGTTGTCGAATGGATTGTTTTCCAAGAGTTTTGCTCTGGGTCTCTCGTTACCTTGAAATGGCCTGGTTTTCGGTCTGGATGAATTGCCTATAAAATAATTTCCCATGATAGATATCTGTCTATCCCATAGGTAATACTACTTTAAAGCTAATAGTTAGAAAAGCAACTGAACCTTATGGACTGCTTTTAACCGCCCAGACTTATTGAGTAGCAAAGGACTCACCGTGTAACCATAGCTGAAGGAAAATCCATTTGGTCAACACCATCGCTCACCATATTTCAGCTTCATGCACTTTACAAAATCGATTTTACTGTTCATTTTATAAAATTGCCCCCAGTGCTCGTCAGCTTAAGGGTGCTTTCACAGTTAGTCTGTGCACCGAAAAAATAACCCATGTTTTTATTCTGGTCAAGTCGAATCAAAAGGTGCGTCTTCTAACTTGACTCCCGCAAAACCCGCAGTTCATTCACTTCAGGTGCAAGTGGCAAGGGGTTTTCTGAGGTGAGTCCCCTCTGGGCCCAGGCACCTGCCCACTGGGGGGTGCAGTCCTGAGCGCCAGCCTTGGGGACTCTGAGGGACTCTGTCCCCAGCCCATCCCGAAGCCTCATTTCCTGTCTATACAGTAGACAGGTTTCCTTTTGGGGACAGTTAACAGAAAGCTTCAGCTGAGTAACACAGGTTTCGCCCGTGTCGGGACCATTTTGACAGCAGTGGTTTTAGGCTCACTGAAGTGTGATTACCATCAGAATTGATTTCTTGACAACATCCTCTTTGTGTCCGATTCTCGCAGTCTTTGATTATGCCTGTCTGCTGTCAACTTTTATTACCTGAATTATTTGGATTTTGATTGTCCAAGGGAAAGTCCTCCTCTCAAATTGGTTTCTCTCAACGTCTCTCCTGGGGTGAATGCATCACAGAGAATGTAGACTCATTTCCGTGCGTTTAAGCCAGGGGTCAGTGAGAACGCTCCCGGAGTCCAACTCAGAGGTGTGTGCTTCCCGGCTTTGCTGGGAACAGAGCACAAGTGAAATTGATGGAACCGGAGTTTCGCTCCGATTTGAGGGGCTCCCAAGCTCTCTGGGAACATGACCCAGAGGTGGAAATTGTGGGGACCAGAATAGGACTGTAGACCCATCTAATCATGTATTCCTTGAGTCAGACTAAAGAGCATACCCTTGGTGTTTTGAGTCAGTTTCAGAGCTGTTTGAAAGTGGCAGTGATGGTTCAGGATTCCAGCTTCCTCCACACACTCGGTGGAGAGTGATGTTTTCTGTGCCAGCCTCACACCACCAATTAACTACCTTTTGTTTTCCCCACTGATGAATCCTCTGGATGAGTCTTTTTTTTTTCCCTTCTCTCTCACTGAAGGATTTCCACAGCCCCTCCTTGTTTCCGTGAAAAGCAGAGGGAGGCTCCGTTCACAGCATAGACCACCCCCCTCCTGCCCCACTGCAAGTCCCAGTCCCTCCCACGGCCGTCCCTCGTAGGGGCCTCCTATCACCTAATTTCCATTTCCACCCCAACACTAGCAGTGATGTTATCTTCAGGGCCATGTTTCACAAAGTTGTTGGGTCCGAGTTCTTTTTTTCTCTCACCTCGTAAGAAGGATTAGACTCACGGGAGTGATGTGGAAGCACAGAGCTCCCGTCGACGTGCAGATGCCGGGCCCTCTTCCCGTGGCGCGGCCCCTGTGGGTACCTCCCTTCTTAGGGCGACTCCTCCTGGCTCCTGTGAGTGCAGCCCGGGCGGAGCTGTTGTCAGTTGCAGGTACGGGGTCCCTCGAGCTGTCAGCCACTCCCCGCCACAGCACGACCTGCCCAGTTAGGTATAACCTCGTGCGTGAGTCACCCGCATCGGAGAAGCCAGAGTGCGATGAAATACCATGTGCTTGACGCCGAAACTATGTGAGTGACAACAGGGTTTGTTTTGCAGTGTCAGGGATGCTGCAGAATCAGGCAGCACCCATGCAGGTGCGCTCCCTGACTTCTCTGGGGAGGGGTGTGGAGGGACGCAGGAGAGAGGCTCCGGGGGTGTTCCGGCCACCCTCCTGTCCCCCCGGAAGCCCTGTATGGGGGGTGCCACCATTCCTCTCCCCACCCCCCCGACCTGGGAACTGGTGTGTGTCAGCCACAGTGGAGAGCACCACGTGGTCTAGGTGTAACTTGGCAATGGCAGCACCTGAACTCACCATTTTCTCCTCCTAATTTCTAAGCTAATTGCTGAGGGCCTTTGCTACATTTTTAATATGTTAAGAACCTTTCAACAGCTGGCAGCTCTCAAAATAATGCAAGTGGTGGGGAAGTGCATTCTTTGGATGGGCAAGTTGCCTCGTGCTGTGCCCAGCCCTGGCGGGTGTTCAGTTTCAATCCCCAGGAAGGCGGGGATGTGACTGTCCTTTGTCAGCGGCAGCGGAACCCAGAGGGTGAGAGCACAGGCTGCAGAGTCCCAGCTGTACTGTTTTCTCACCGTGGGACCTCAAGCAAGTCAGTGCTCAGCGCGTCCCCACCTGTAAAGAGAATTCCACTAGTACCTCGCCCACAGAGTCGCTGTTGGCACTGGATGAGTTAATGTACAGAAAGCACCCATTATTGTTGCTGTTGAAACTACTATTAACATCATTAGCAGCAGCAGTAGCCACGTGCCGTCCCCACCCTTCCCCCCGCAGGGCTGCGCGCTGATCCCCATGTAGCACGTATTCAGGCAATAAAACCAGGGTCCCCGTAGCTGACGGGTCACTCCCTGCCACATAACCAGCTGTCCCATAATGTGTGCTCTGTGGCCTTTTTCTTCTCCGAGTCTGCCACCGGGCAGCTGTCTCTATCGGGTTTCATTCGCCTTCTAAATATAGTCCAGCCTCATCCTGCCTATCATCAGATTCCCAGGGTGTGTGACTTAGGACAGGAATGGAAGTTGAGAAATCAGCCTTCCTCCTCTTGCAGCAAGATAGTCTTCTGGCATTTGGTCATCTCTGAAGGTAGGCCGGAAAAGTCGGCTGCGGGGCACCTGGTTTTAGGGCCCGATGCAAGTGTGGGTCAGGTTCCTTCCCAAAGCAGCAGGGAAGGGAAGGTGACCTCTCTGCCTTGCCTCACCCCAGCAGTGACCAGCGGACAGACCCACTGGCAGTGGAGGGTTCGTGTCTGCATCCAAGAGGCTGGCTTGGCATTGGCTTTGGGTGTCATGGGATGCTTTGGGAAATTTGAGCAAAATGTGAAAAGGATGCTTCCCAGTTAGTCGCAGAGCTGTAAAGAGTGTCTGGTGTTACACAAAAGCCAGGACCAATTGTCCATGCCACTTGGGCTATCTCCCTTTTTTTTTTTTTTTTTTTTTGCGGTACGCGGGCCTCTCACTGTTGTGGCCTCTCCCGTTGCAGAGCACAGGCTCCGGACGCGCAGGCTCAGCGGCCGTGGCTCACGGGCCCAGCCGCAACGCGGCATGTGGGATCTTCCCGGACCGGGGCACGAACCCGCGTCCCCTGCATCGGCAGGTGGACTCTCAACCACTGTGCCACAAGGGAAGCCCCGGGCTATCTCTTGAAGGAACAGTTTGAGACATAGTCGGCCGGGAGACTTGACACCCTGTGTAGCTGAAGGTTCAGCTCTGTCTGATGTGGGATAGATTAGTGCTGGCTTGTTGCCTCTGAGAAGGACGTTAAGGGTTTCCTAATGCAGTGGCCTTTCTGCGTTGCTCTTTTTTTTTTTTTGGCTGCACCACGCGGCTGTAGGATCTTAGTTCCTCGACTAGGGATTGAACCCGTGCCCTTGGCAGTGAAAGTGCAGAGTCCTAACCACTGGACTGCCTGGGAATTCCCCTGTGTTGCTCATAATATGGTTTTCATGTAAGGGAATTCACTGGTCCATTGTTTTCCCGAGAAAACCAGATGGCTGCGCGGCCATATTCACAGGGACTCCTGAGATCTGGGCCAAGCATTTGCCAATCTCACAGAAAAATGAAGAAGGCCTTACCTAGAATGCTGTGTGTTTTTTTCTTGGTAAGCGGGCTTCTGATGTAAAGAGCCTGAGCGGGCAGCCCATGTGTGACTTTGCATCCATCTGTCATTCTCCGGGCGGGGGCAGCTCGGCCTCCTGCAGCCCTGCTGCCCACAACTCGCCCTGTCACGATCGCAGACTTTCCCATCCACTGCAGATTGTGTACTGAACCCATATATCCCCCAGTGAAGCACAGCTCCAGCTCAGAGAGGCTGCCTCACAGCACTGACACGAAAAGACAAACAGAAATCTGCACGAAAAGACAAACAGAAATCTGACTTGCCATGTTATCCATCCAACAAAACAACCACCCAAGGGCAGAGGAATAGATATTCATCACGTCCCAGCAACTCAGCCAGGCCTGTGAGTTCAGTATTTCTAGGTGGATTTAGAAAACCTTTCCTCGGCAAAGCAGAGTCCTCCTGACAGCTCTTTTCACCAGCAGGCCAGCCTCTCTGGGTTAGAACAAAGGGAATCCCACTTATGTGATTTGGGCCGGTAGCCGGTTTTCTCCCTCTCCAGTGGTTTGTGTGCCATTGTGGAAGTTTGAATACTTTTCCATAAGTTAAACAGAACTTTCTCTTCATGCTGCCTGAATTTGCCTTTATCTGTAGTCAAGCTTTGGCTGCTGACGTGGCCTTTGCCCAGGTTTAGCATGAGCAGAATAATACCATCAGCTTGAAAAGAGATTCAGGAGATGATTATGGGATGATTCAGTAGGCTTGTCACCAGAGAATGCAACTGTTATAAAGGGCACGTAGTTTGTTTTTGTTTTCGTTTTTTTACAGAATTTCTATTTTAGCAGCTGTGTGCCTGTGTGTTTATTACAGCATCTACAATAACGAAACATTGAGAGCACTTTTGTTAGTGTGTCTCGCTTCTTCCCAGTATCGTATTTTTCCAGAATGTTCTTGGTTAATGAAGGTTCTCTGAAAGGGGCGAGGGTGAGAGCCTTACCTGCAGTATAAAGTGAAAAAGGAATATTTTAAGGAAAGTGTGGTTTGATTTGAATTTCAGCAGGTAGGGGAAACCTACTATTTAAAATGCATTTGGAAACTTCAGCCTCTCAGATGTGGGTGGAACATGTTTCTATTTTCTTCATTGAAAAACAAGAGGTGGGCTTAGCCAGATTTCTTGGTTTTGCCAAATCCACCTGAGCAGGCAATGTACTGTATAATTCAATGAGTGCCTTGGGGATTACTCTTAGGCATAATTGTGGCAATTCCAATATTTAAAGGTGAACATGGTATGATAAAGGGTGAGCATTCACATGTGATTTTTTTTAAGAAAACACAAGGCGATGGGAGACGTCGATTCACCCATCGATGCTAACCAGGCAGCTGCCATGACCCAGCACTGACGTAGCTCTAGTCACAGAGAGAACGGGAGGCGTGGCCCCTGACTCACAGAGTTGGCGGTCCAGAGGGGGAGGAAGAGTAGGGGCTTCTTCAAGCACGTCTCCTTGATGAGCCAACCCAGGTGATTGTTTTTGCAGAGCGCAATGAGAGCCAGGATCAGCTGGGCCTCTCTAGGCTCAGAGGCCTGGCACTACCCTCCACCCATCACGTGGTCTAAGTGGGTCACGTGCCTGTGTTCTTACTCATCTTGAAAACATGTGAAAACCACTTCTGTCCGCTCTGGGGATGATGTGAAGAGTACAGTTATGTTCCACGTTTGATTTTTCAGAAGTAGAATATTCTGTTTGTTCCTTCTTGGTCTGCTGCTTTTCTTACCTTCTTTTTCTAGCCATTGCTAGGACTTACAGGAGAAGACAGGCCTGGAAAGAGACAGGATGGTAAACTCAGGCTAGACATGCTGCTCAGGGATAAACGCTGTAGGGTAGGGTACCCATGGCTGACACTGAGAGGGCGAATGAGTTCAGGGGATGTCAGGTTTCATCGTCCTCTGGTCCGCAAAGTCCAGGCTGTCTGCAGTATGTTCCTTCCTTTGACAGAATGCTGTATAAATGCATGGTGACAGTAGTAGAAGTAGTAGAATATTGCTGTTTACTGAAAGGGATCAGAATTTTCTGGTGACATCCTTGTTTGGGGAAGTACCAGTAGATGTCTCAGGGATGCAGAGGGTGACAGTTTCAGAATACTGATCTTTCATTTTCTGGAGGCTTTATATCATTTCCTTTTTCTTTACAGAATGAAGTTGGCCTACTGGAGTTCTTCCAAAATGTGATAAAAGAAACTAGGGCAGAGCCAAAAAAAGTGACTAGTTGGGTCCTCAACACTTTTCTGGGCTTTTTAAAGCAACAGAACCTTGCCGTCAGTGAGAGGTGAGTGGGGTCTGGGGGTGCATTTTCCTTTCTGGTGAACTCTGTGTCCAGAAGCAGTTGACACAGGGCAGGGCTGGTGTTCTGCCCTCCTTCTTCCCCCTCAGGATCTCCTGACGAGACACAGACATCCCCTTTGAATGTCAGAGTCTAAAGCTGTCCGCCATCCCCATCACATCTGAAAGCTCATTTATTCCGATCTCTGACCATCCACGCTGTCCTTTGTACTGTGCTGGGCTGGGGACCTACAGATGAGTAAATGAGGAGTGTCCTACCTGCAGGGCATCCAGGCTGTAAGAAAGCAGACAGTCGGCTCAGTACGATCCCGTTACACCGCAGGTGTGTTCAGGCCACCATGAATGCACAGGAAGGGGACCTTCACCGAGGCTGGGGCGTCCACCAAACTTTCCCTCAGGAGGGAGAGCGAGTTTCCCTCAGAGACCAAGCCCTGAGGAGTTGCCAAGTGGAGGGAGGGTTCTGAGCATTCTGGACCGTAGATGCAATTGTGCGACACTCAGAGACAAGAGGCATGGTGGGCTCAGGAGGCCCAGAAGCTCCAGGGTGCTCGGGAGGGAGCAGGGGAGCTGCAGGGATGGGCAAGGCCACCCGGGAGGCTTCACACGCCTTTGTCGGCAGCTGTCAAAGGCCTGAGAGCACACGCTCACTCCAGGTCCCCTCTGGGGGGATGGGATGGAAGGTGGAGCCGAGGTGGGAAGCCCAGTTGGGTACCTCTTACAGGAGCGCCCGTGCGAAACGCCCTGTGCCTGGGCCCGAGTGTGGTGGACCAAGGTGCGGACAGTGTTCTCAACTCCACATGACTCCACCTCCCTCACGCGGGCTTGGGGCGAGATGGAGTGGAGCCTTTCAACCTGGTGGGAGGTAAAGAAAGAGGGAGAGGTGGGGAGGATGCCATGTTCCTTTAGGACATGCAGGGTTTGAGTTGCCTGTGGGACAGATGTCCCCCTCGTGGGGTGACTGATAGGCAGTCAGATACATGGGCCTACATCTGCTGGGAGGCATCTGGGAGTGTAAATCCGAGAGTTCTCACTTGTTCAAAACTTAGCACCTGTTAATTGAGACTCTGCCCTATGCTAAGTTCTGTGCTGAGCGTGGGGAAAGCCGGTCCACGAGGCAGACGCGTTCCCCGTGGTCCTTACAAAGCAGCGAGTTGGGTGCCCTGAGAAGGGGGAGAGAAGAGCTGAGCTCCCTGCTGAGTGAAGGGTGAACGGGGCCCAGCAGGCCAAGTCCAGCACACGCTCCAGGCGTGGAGAGCAGCGTGTGCACGTGGCTCGAGGGGAGCCCGAGCATGGCATCTCGGGGAAGGCAGGGCACGGCCCAGTATAAGCAGATCGTGGACTCAGCAATGTGTAGATGGTACTGGAAGCCATTGGAGCAGGTGAGAGCTGTGGGGAGGATACCGTGTGACCGGGCCTGAGACTCCCTGGACTACCCAAGGAGCATGGGCAGGGAAGGAGGGACAGAACCAGGACCATGGGTGTCGCAGGAGCCAGAGAAAAGGAGAGTGTGAGGAAGGAGAGAACGGGCAGCAGGTTTAAATGTGGGTGTTCATCAGGGACACGCAGGCAGGTGGCGCCCCGCGGGAGGCCGAGCTCTTCTTGGGGAGCGTCGTTGCTGCAGCAGCGCCCACGGCCATATGGGGAAGCAGAGCCGGGGAGACAGGCGTGTGCTGACTGATACGTGAGTCCAAGGAGTCATCTGTTCAGAGAAGTTACCCCTGTGCGATGCTGGCTTCATGTTCGGCCTCTTGCTCGCAGTGTGTTTGCACAGGTACCAGCGTGGCCATGTGGCTCTGTTTCACCTCCTCACGTGGCTTCTTACCAGCCGTGACCTTGGATGAGTCACCCTCAGTGCCGTCACTGTAAATGACAGTGATAGTGCCTGCCTCCGAGGGTTTTTGAGAGGAAAACACACGGCGCCCATGGGCCCTTAGTGTCCATTTCCTTCTCTATTCCGTGATGGTATGTGAGGTACCAAAACGATGTCCCCCCCTCCCCGCCCCGATCCCCAAACTCCCATGGCATCTGTTGCCTGTTTCTTTCCTTCTTGTCCTCTCCGGTTTGACCTCTCTACTCAGAAACTTCAGTCTTCACACTGAAAAGCCCGGGCCCATTCAGGCAGAGTTGATGGAGGAGGTATAGCTGTACCAGAGCCTGAATGACTCTGGAGAGGTCTTCGTGAAGGAGGGGCCAGGCGACATCTGTGGGGAACCAGGGCGTGGGGATGGCAAAGAAGCAGCAGCTTTGGGGAGCAGGGGGAGCATAGCTGGGAGGAGCAGAGGGTGGAAAATGGCAGAAAAGTACAGTTGACCATATGATTGGGGTCGAGCCAGAACATGGAGGGTGTGAAAAGTCGCGGGAGTTGAGCCGTGAATCCGGCACTGGCTGTAGAGCACCCTCTGTGCGGAGCTCGTAGAGAGCCAAGCAGGACACTGGCCTGGCCCTTAAGAAGCTCTGTGTCCTGGGGAGGACTGGACTTGTGCACTAACGCTTTTACCTCAAGGCAGAATGGAGTGCTTCTTGTTTAGAACTAGTCACAGTGCGGTGCAAGTAGAGAGGGACGAGACCACGTCCACCTGAAAGGCTCCGGGAAGGAGTGGTTGGAGCTTTGGGAGGAGATCTAACTCTTAGCTTTAAAATGTGTTTTCCATGTTGCTGACTGATTGCTAGAGTCACTGAATTTCAGTCTCAGCAGAGACCTGAGCTACCTCTGGTTCAGCTCTTTCATTTAGCAGAGGAGGAAATCCAGGCCCCTAGAGGTAAGGTGCACAACTGCTCAAACCGGAAGCCAGCCCCCTGACTTCCAGACCAGTTTCTCTATATGTTGATCTATGACATGAGGGGTTTGCTAACAACCATTTTAGGAGCTTCTACAGGAGCTGAGATTGATAAATTAGACTGTCAAGGGAACTTGGAGCCTCTGGTATTTATCCAAACAGTTCGTAAGCACTAGAGTCTTAAGAACTCCAAGGGGGGCTTCACCTGGTAGCACAGTGGTTAAGAATCCGCCTGCCAATGCAAGGGACACGGGTTCGAGCCCAGGTCCTGGAAGATCCCACATGCCGCGGAGCAACTAAGCCCGTGCGTCACAACTACTGAGCCTGCGCTCTAGAGCCTGCAAGCCACAACTACTGAAGCCCGTGTGCCTAGAGCCCATGCTCCGCAACAAGAGAAGCCACCGCAATGAGAAGCCCACGCACCACAACGAAGAGTAGCCCCTGCTCGCCGCAACTAGAGAAAGCCCGTGCGCAGCAACTAAGACCCAACACAGCCAAAAATAAATAAATAAAATGAATAACTTTATCAGAAAAAGAAAAAAGAACTCCAAAGGCACCAAACTCTAAATAAAAGTGTGCTTGGTTGTTCCAAAGTCAAGTAAGGAGGAAGCTAAGCAACAGTTCTGTGCTAGAGTTTATGTAGAACAGGAACTGAACAGGAAGCAGGCTCTGTGTAGCAGCTCTCACAGTCTACAACCTGTCTCACAGTTCAGACAACCATTGCCTGGGCTGCATATACCAGCCTCACCTTGGAGCAAACATTAACCAGTGAGCAACCTCGGCAGCTGGGCTAACGTTTCCAAAGCCTAGAAGGGCAGTAGCTGCAAAGCTAGCAGTAGTCTCACGATGACACCAGGCAAGGGACACTCCAGAGGTCACGTTGGCAGGAAGTGATTTTGCAAGTGAGCGTCCATCTTTAAAGACCTCTCAGAAGACTGGTGTTTAAAGGGTCTGGCCAGAAAAGTGCTTGTTGAACTTGGCTTTTTCATTATTTTGAGCATATTGCTTTTTTGGTTAATAACTCATAGCTATTCATACCAGGTTTGATTTAGTTAGGAAAGTGGAAGTTACTGATTCCCTGACCAAATATTTCCTGGTAATATCAGGCAGGTGCAGCTGTCCAGTTGTTCACTCCAGCCGAGGGCCTGAACTTCCGGGTCAGCTGCGGGCAGCAGCTCCTGAGGCGCTAGGAAACCAGGGAAGGCCTTTGAGCTGAGAAGGGGCTGAGGCTGACAGGAGGATTAGTCCGGCAGCGTGATATGCGGGGCAGCGTCCAAGAATGGGATGTAGGAGGTGGGAGCCTGCTAGAGGTCACAGCCGCAGGCCTGTTTGTATACAGCCTGTGAGCTAAGGATGATTATTACCTCGTATATTTAGAAACCAAAACAAAGAAGACTACATGACTGAGACCAGGTGTGTCCCACGGAGCCTTAAATATTTGCTCTCTGGCGCTTTCCAGAAGTTTGCCGACCCCTGGCTTAGAACATGTGTGGGGAGACAGGAGCCCGGGCCACTCCTCGCCAGTGGGAAGAGGTGGAGGAGGGCAGTCAAGGAGGGGAAAGAGACTGGGAGGCCCAGGGAGAAGGCGTTTTCTCAGGGGGTGCAGCAGGGTGGGAAGCTGTTATGTTTGGTAATTAGTGAGGGGAGGTGATTTTAAAAGAACAGCATCTGCAGAGGGATAGGGTTGGGATCCAAACAGCAAGGGCAGACAGTAGCCCCTGATGCTCTTCATTGGTAAAAAATAATAATAAGGTCAGGCCGAAGCAAGTGACTGCGAGATCACTTGGAGGCACTGTCAAGACAGGGCAGATCCGAGCGCTCGTGAAGGTGTGGGGTTAAAGCCGCAGGAGGGAGGAACCCGGCGTCCGAGTAGGGTGCGTAGCAGTGGCAGGTGATGCAGGCAAGAGCATGGGTCCAGGGGGCTGTCTGATGGAAGAGGAGGAGGCGGGCACCCCAGAAAATTCTGAGCCTTCCATCAGCGGGTGACCTTATGATGCGGGAGGTGAGGGTCCGTGCTGAGAAGGGGCGTGGGAAGGAGGCGCTCTAGAACAGCAGCTTGGGTGGGAGTGCCAGGCAGGGGCGCTGGGACGTTAGCGAGGTAAACAGCAGGATTGCTGAGCAGCCACCTAGGTGTCCGTGTCTCCCTGTCTTTCTCCGCGAGCCTCTGTGTCCCATGAGCTTGGGCCTAAAATGAGCTCAGGGTTTGCGACAGGCGGCACATTTCACAGGAACGGGGGTGGCTGTGGAGGTGTCAGGGTGTCTGCTTCCAGAGTCCAGGCTGGAGATAGAGTCGTGATCCCATAAGAGCTCTAGGGGACTGGGTGAAGTTGGAAGGCTTGAGAGATGCCATTTCCCTTCGTCTGCAGATGCGCCGGGCTGGGGATGGGAGACTAGCCTTCCACGTCGGGCTCTTCTTTAGTGGAGACACACCCACGGCCCAGAAACCAGCGTGATCTGACAGCAGCCAATTGTGCTTCTGCTGCCGTTCTGTTCCAAATCGGCCGATTTATTTATTTAACCTGATGAGGGGGGCCTTTGAAGGCCAGGGTGACAGGTCCTGATCTTTGTCATCGTCTTACTGGAGGTGAGCCCTGGCACAGCTGGAATTAGTAGACACAGTGTCCCAGCCATCCCTGTTGGGGGGAAGGAGTCTGTGACACAGATACTGCTGACCTACTATGTGTCGAGCACAGTGGGTACAAAAGGGCGATTGAGAAATCCCAAGTCAGTGGAGGTATTTCATAGTGAATGAAGGTCATTGGATGAAAGGCAAAGTATTTTTAGTCATGCTGTACTCTATTTGTGTCCTTCTCTGTCTTCACATCCCTTTATCATCAGCTCATGTGGGAGTGGGGACCCTTTTGTTTGCAGGCTTGAGAAATCTAGTTCAACCTCAGTGCTTATTACAGGTTCTACACACAGTCTACACTCTAACTGGCCTTTATGTTTACTAGGATCGTAGAACATCCAAGAAACCCGAATTTTTAAAACAACGTGGATTCTTTATTACTTGTCAATAGGGTGGGAAGTTAGAGAAAGGGTGTCTTGATTTCCCAGCCCTCTGACCCTCATCCTGCTGAGATTTAATCAGGGTGGTCCAGACACTCTGCAAACCTAATATCCTCTTGGAATGATCTTTTATCCATACTTCGGGATAAGCAGACACTTGCAGGACAGTGGGCCGCCTCTGTGTGTCAGCTGCCTCACGTGAACAGCCCTGTGAGGTTTCACTGCACCTGAGTCAGACCCGGTGCACTTGCACTCGGTTGGCCTGGAATTCCAGGAAATTGGCGCAGGGGCTAAGCGGTAGTTTCCTTTTTACTATCTAAGAGCTTAACAAAGAAATCAGTAGTGAGTAATGGGAACTGAGACTTAAACAGAAGGTGTTTTCAAGTAGTGTTAAAAGCTCCAGAAGCTTTCGTTTACACAGACACACTAACGTGCTATTTATAAGTCGTTCCAGTCTATTTAAAACTGGTCCCCTCATGCCCTCAGACAGACAGCGTTTCATTAGCCTAGTTGCTACATGTGTTTAAAAGTAGCAAAACTGTGTATTTTAAAAGAAATAATCTGTAATTCAGTCTTTTCCACTAATCCTAGGCACTCACCGCCCCCCTCACCCCAGAATGTCAATTAATGACACTTTACGCCTTTGGTTGCCTCTCCTCCTTTTATATCATGGGATCTTGGCAAATAAGTCCCTTCCTAGAAGTGTAGGCATAATGAATTCCAGGCCCTTCTGTGAGAAGCTGTTGAGAGCCTGCGGGAGAGAGCAGTTTGTGGATGCCCATGAGGATGGCTGACGACATGGCTGGTAGTCACTGCGTCCCTAAAAGACAAGTTCTTACGATTAAAAAGAATTTATATTTGCACAAAAACACTCGAAAACTGGCCTTGTTAGCGGTTTTGTTTGAAGTAATTTTTAGGCTGATCTTTCAATCGAAAATATTTAATTACTGGGTTTTGGTTTTTTTCTCTTCTCGTCATGGTTCATGAATTCTGCAGCCACCTCCTTTTTTTTGACTAATTAAACTGAGCAGTTGTCTGTCACTACAACTTCTGCCAAACTGCGGTTATTGTTGGGTAGTAAAATAAAGAAAAACAACACAGGTCACAAAAATGTGTTCTATCCTAAAGTACAAAATAACTAAATAACATAGAGCCTAACTGGCCTGTTACTTTTATTCCTGGGTGTGGATTTGATTATTCAAACCTACAAAATCACGTGCTTTGATTTTAAATAACCATAAATGCATACACCGACAGAGTGAAATGTACATGTTTCTTCTCTCCTTTTTGGGGCTGCTAGTCCTGTCACACCCTCTGCCCTGGCTGAGCTGCTTGACCTGCTGGACAGGAAAGCCATCTCTTCATCTGCAGCTAAACAGGTATGTCCCCACCTCCCAAAGGGTCCGACCACCCTGCCAGCCCCGTACATGTTTTATGTGAAACTCAAATGCCATCACTAAGTGCATTTCATCTTTGAAGTTTTAAATGCTTCTAAGGGCTATTTTTATACTGAGAGGTAGAAACATTTTATTTAGCAAATGAAATAAAGCCAGTACTATGTATGACGCAGGTAATTTGCTTCTCATCTTTGCTAACCAGACGGCGTAGTTGTTTGGCTTTGCCCGGAATGTTTCCCAAACATTTGTTTATGTGAAAGGTGGGCCCTGAAGCTCCTGGGGGCTTCGGCCTGTGCCCTTCCCCCGTGCCCTGTGTGGCCGACACTGCTCCCTGGCCCTTGTCCTCCCTCTCCTGTCCTCTGCAGCCTCCCACCCAGTACCAGGGGCTCGTTTGTCTTGTCACGTGGTTGCCCCTGAAAGTCAGTCTTCCAGCAAGAAGGGTGAGGCCAGACAGACTGCCTCCCACTTAGTAGATCAAATTTAACACACAGGCCCAGTGTGTGAAAACCCAGACAAATAGCATCCTCATCAAAGGCGGCCTTCCGCCTCATCTCCAGCCCCACCTGACAGTCTCAGGTGGGCGCAAGGTCCCTGGAACTCAGAAAACTCTTACAAATAAGCACCCAGAAAGATAAAGAACACCAAGGCGGCTGCCTGATCTCGACTTGAGATATCACAGCTGTCAGTTCTTCAGCCGGTAACTTAATGTTATTTTAATGGTGCCTTTGGCATTTAATATTTATACATGTCCTCAGTCGTGGCAGGTTACATAGTGAGGCTTTGGAAAAGCGGCTGCTTTTGGCTAATTACGAGGCACCATGGAGCATACACCCAGCTCTGTGCTGTGAAACTGGGGATAGGAACTAATAAAGGCTCTGTTTACCCACCACCAAGTGAGGCTGTCAAGTATAGGGACTGCTCCACATTTAGGAAAGGGTTTTGGTTGCCTGGATGTCAGAGGAATACAAATGTTTATGAGAGTGCTCAGCAGTAGCAGAATGATTAGATGGCCGGAGGGCAGAAAGAAACTGTATATACACGTAAGAGCAAATGAATTGTTGCATTTCAAACCAAAGAGGAAAAAACCTTCCCCTTCCTACTCCTCCTGCCCCAGCAAAGAAAACCTAGTGCAGATAATATGTTAGGTTCAGAGGGGAGAGACTAGGACTGCCGGGGGATGCTGACAGCTGGGTTCAGATAGAGATAGAGACATTTTTGGATTCTGTTGGCTTCTAGCGTGTTTAAAGGAGGTGGGGTGAATCCTGGCTTCTGTAAGAACCAAAATAAAAGTCTGATTGTGTGTCCCATGAGGGCATCTCCCTTATACACCATTGCCTTAGGGGATTTGCTTTTTAATTTTTCTACCTTGTTCTGTTTTTTTAAAAAATCACTGATTTTCTGGTGGAAAAAAAAATGGTATTTGTTCATTGTAACAACTTAAGTAATGCTGAAAAATATAAAGATTTTCCAGTTCTACCACCTTGAAATAACTACCATTAATACTGGGTGAACGGGACTTCCCTGGCCGTCCAGTGGTTAAGACTCCGCGCTTCCATTGCAGGGGGTCTGGGTTCAACCCCTGCTCGGGGAACTAAGATTCCACATGCTGCACGGCGTGGCCAAAAAATTTTAAAAATTAAAAAAAAAAATATTGGGTGAGCATCATCCCAGGCAGCTTCCTGTGCACACATACAGTTAGCAGGGTGGATTTGTGGGCTGGGCAGACAGGAGGTTAGAAAAATAAGGCTTTTGAAAATAAGAGGTTTTAGTGTACTGTGTTTTAGTTTTATTTTTTAAGAAGCCTACAGTTCATTGGTTTTTAGTATAGTCACAAGGTTATAACCATCACCACTATCTAATTCCAGAACATTTTCATCACCGCAAAAACATAACCCTGCATCCAATTAGCAGTTTCGCCCCATTAACCCCTTTTACCCTAGGCAACTGCTAATCTACTCTCTGTCTCTATGGATTGGCCTAGTCTGGACATTTAAGATAAATGGACTCATACGATATGTAGCCTTTTGTGTCTGGCTTCTTTCACCTAGTGTCATGTTTTCAAAGTCCATCTATGTTGTGTCAGTACTTCATGCCTTTTTATGGCTAAAGAGTATCCCATCGTGTGGGTAGAACCACATTTTGTCTACCATCCATCAGTAAGTGGACACTTGTGTTGTTTCCTGTTTTTGGCTCTTATGAATGCTGCTGCTGTGAACATATATGTACAGGGTTTTGTTGGCGCATATGTTTTCAAATTTCTTGGGGCTGTACCTATAGGAATGGAATCTCTGGGTCATGTGGTAGTTGTATGTTTAACATTTTGAGGACCTGCCGGACTGTTTTCCAAATGGGCTGCACCATTTTACAGTCCCGTCAGCGGTGTGTGAGGGTTCCAGTTTCTCCACATCCCCGCCAGCCCTTGTAATTGTCCTGCTTTTTGATTATAGTCATCCTAGTAGGTGTAAAGTAGTAGCTCATGGTGGATTGATTTGCATTTCCCTGATGACTAATTACATTGAGCGTCTTTTTTATTTTTAGAGTCTACTGTAAAATGTAACACATAAATGTGTTATAATTATTTTTTACTGAATTTGACAGAGGAATCCAAATAGGCCTTAGGTTTTAGAAACCCTGTGAGGCAGAAACGACTCTGGTTCCATTGGTTACTGGTGTTTCCTCTGACAGAACTGGAAGAGGTTCTACTAGTGACTGAATAACCAGGAGATGAGAAAGAAAGTTGACTGAGAAAATGACTCCTAAGGATGACAGATACGCAGAAAGAGTCATCCTGCCCTGAGAACGTTCTGAACTCCAAAGACTCTCCCACTTTACGCCTAATTTATTATTAATCCACCTCTTGCCATCCGGCTCTCCTTTCCATGACTGTCCATTATTTTCATCCCTGACACATTTCACTGCACCTTCCCCCCAGGTGTCCCAACAGTGCTACTGAGGTTTACAAACCTCATCCCCTCAGCTCCCTGGGCCCCAGGGGAGTTAAGAGGTTGCTGCCATGAGGCAGCCCTGTCTTTCAGAAACAGAAACTCAAAGATTATTTATCACCATGAGCAAACTCCTGGTAACTGTAGACAAAAGCACCCGGGCTCCTCTCACAGGATCCGGTTCTGTCTAATGAAGTAGCCCCCGTCTCCTCCCCTCGCCAAGGACAGGGCACACCAGACTCCCACCTGCAGAATCACAACACCCCTGCAGCTAGCACGCCAGGGTCCTGAGCCTCTGGGGACTCGGAGGCCCCGGGCGCCGTCCAGACTGCTGGCCAGCCAGGCCCCGGGGGAAATCACCCCAGACGCCTACGTGTCTCCTCTGTGCGAGCCTGGAGTAGGTGCAGACGGTCCACCGTCTCCCAGGGATTGTCCCTCTAGTGCTTCCTGTGGGACCAGGCTGGACAGGGATTCCACAGAGATGGAAGTCGAATTTTACCATGCGAGTGTGCCATTTAAGCAATTTCCTCCTGTCTACTTTGGGGTCTACTTTAAACAGAAATCACCAAAAACCTTTTAATATAGAAAATGTTACGTCGTGCAGTAAAACTTACGAATGATTTAATGTCTTTTTCTCCGTTTTAGTGCATCAGTTCTTTGCACATTTTCCTGTGCCCTGCTTCTCTTAAGGGCCTAGATTGACATCTGTGCCTTTCTAGAAGAATGACCTTTCACGATACTTGCCTTTGCCCAGAGGGGCCCCCTCTCTGTCTGTCACCGCTCCCTCCCTGCCCTCTCCCTGGAACAGGTCTTTCTGCCACCCTCTGACCCTGGAAGCCCCAAAGAGGCAGGGACAGGCCAGGAGCCTGTGTGCTCTCCTTTTGTCCTTCCCTCCAGATTCTTTAAAAATAGCTTTAGCTAGAGAAATGGTTGGGTCGTAGTTAGGAGGGTGTGTGCTCAGTCACCAGGAACTGAAGCCTGAGTTTCCACCCCATGCGTCAGAGCTGGCTTCGGTGGTCGGGGTGTGATCGGGGGTCCCCAGCTTGCAGTACTCCCTACCCTGGTGGCCATTTATTAACCCAGATGACCGGCCCTGCACCAGGACCCCCTTGTGATGTGGTCTGTCTCGGGTGAGCAGCAGGCCTGGGAGGCGCACGCCTGGCCAGAAACAATTGCACTTCGATAGCACTTCCCAGGGTGGTGATTAAACACAGACAAAAGCTGAGGATTTATGCCACAGCACGAGGTTGGCAAGCACAGAGCCACGATGTCTGCAGCCAGGAGGCCAGGGGAGGCCGCAGAGTCTGGCCTGGAGGCGGCTGGGCCCCGTTGAGTGGCTCCCACCCTGCTGGGCTACAGCCAGGAGGGCACAATCTGTGCCTTAAATAGGAACAAGCAGAGGATTGGATTCTGGAATCCACTGTGTCAGCCCAGGGGTGCTAACTTGGGAAGTGAGTAAGCTGATGTGTTCTAACTCTGGGAGTGGGAGAACCCTGCAGCCACTGGGCATTTGCTCTGGAGGCTGCTGAGGTGTGCTTCCCTAGGTCACTCCTTGGTACCCCTCCCCACTCTCTCAGGGAGCAGCCAGCTTCTCTGCATGTAAAAGCATCGTCCCAGCATTGTCCTGCTTTTCCTTCTGAAAGGTGTGGTTTGGCCTTGGTCCCTGACTGCCTCAATTGCCTTTATTCTTGTTATTTTGGCCCAAGCAGATCCAACCAGTGTTTGGGCCTGTCGGGTCCCAGCTGTACTGGGTGCCAGGCAAAGGCTGACCCCTGGGCGGCCAGCTCAGCTCAGCTCTGCACTTTCAGCCACAGTGGCTGCAGGGGCCTGTGACCGCCAGGCGTTCAGCTCCTCCCAGGCCTGGGCTGCAAGCAGCATCCACACCCGCCGGGCTTTCCTGTAAAGAGTTGCTGCGTAGATTCTCATAAATCACTCTTGCAGGTGATTTCTGTTACAGCTAGGGATCTGATCTCTCTTGAGATCTCCATTCTCTCTTCCTGAATGTTGGACGTTTTCAACTAGAAACTTTTTTAGGAGACTCTGCAGATGAACAAAATAAACACTGGTCAGAATCTACTAGTAGGGGTCGTTTAAGTAAATCATGATGGATATTGGATTTTGTTAATACAAGAAGGTACTTCTGTAATCAGTGAAACAGAAGCAGGTTACAAATTGTATATGTGCTGTGATCACAATTACGTTACAAAACAGAAAGAAAACCATGGAAGGGAAAATACTAGAATACTAACATTGGTCATCTTGAGGGGATGGGAATTGGGTAAGATTTCTCTTTGTCTTTTCTGTATTTCCTTCCTTATTTTCTACAGTGAACACATATTAAATTTTATAATTAGGAACAGTGTTTTAAAATTGTAAGTCTTCAAGAGAAATAAATCTATCAGGGAAAGGGGGCAGAGAAGCTCTTCAGACGCTGAGTCTTATCCGCATCACAGATTGTCTGTTCTCCGGTTCCTGTGCTGTGGGCACGCCATCAGTACGTCCGCTGAGAGCAGGGGAGGTTCTTACCTGCTGTGTGCCCCGCTCTCCTCAATGCCTTTCTCGTTGTCAGCTGAATACACGTTTGAAGAATTGAGTTGGAGGCACTTATGTTCAGTATTTTTCTAAGAGCGGGGACAGGTCTGCGTACGCAGCCAGAGCTGTGTGGTGATCGCCAGAGTGTGCCCTGTAGGTGCGCTTTCGGAAGGATGCCCCAGAGACGCCTCTGGGCCACAGTCACCGTGGGCGCCCGACAGCCAAGCTGAAGGCACACTGCTCTGGGCAGAGGGGCTCCTGGCTGGAAAGTGCTCAGTGCTGACTGCTGGCTGAGATGGAGGCTAATGGGATCCCCTCCCCTTCCAGCTCACACTAGAGAAACAGACACTGTGGAAAACTGCCCTGGGACACCCCTTCTTTACAAATGTCTTCCTCTTTTTCCAACTTTATTAAGTTTGGGAATTGGTTATCTTTTTAAGTAGAAAAATACCCACGCCGTCAACTGCTAATTATCCGAGCCAGGTTCGGAGCCACATCCCCCTGTGGGGATGGATGTGGTAAGCCTTGGGCCCCAAGGATTGTGATTTATGTTTTTCGTTATTTTCCATTCTGTATCTTCGTTATGGGCCCCTCCCTCTCCCCCTCCCTGAAAAAACTCCCGTTTCCCAGCAGAGGCCAAGTTTTCATGACCCCCTCTAAGTGCAGTGGTTCCCTTTTGCAGCCCGTGTGGCCCCATCCTTCACCAACATGTCACCGCAATTAATTCATTCTGTGGCACTCCCGTCAGCAGGGGCCCTGTGAGTGATCATCTTCTCACACTCCCCGCCCTCCCTGCTGTGCCCTTGGAGTCGGCGAGTGGGGACGACCCGTCTCCGCCAGCGTCTCCACCGGCAGGGTCTCGGGCTCTGTTCTGAGGGCACAGTTCAGCGCGGGGAGGGCCCCGGGTGTGTCTGCATGCAGCTGGGAATCCACTGACTGCTCTTCCACCCCAGCAAGTGGAGCTGGCAGAAGAGCTGACCCCGCCCCTCTCTGCCCGCAGGTGTTTCAGGAACTGTGGAGGAGTAAGGGCAAGACCCCAGCACAGATCGTTGCAGAAAAGAAGCTTGAACTGATGCAGGATGCAGAGGCGCTGGAGCAGCTCTGCCGCTCCACGCTGGAGGCACATCCTCAAGTGGTACTTAGCCCCTCGGGGGAAGGGGGTCTTCACGCGCAGCGGCAGGTGGGCAGGGGGTCGCCGGCGGAGGCCCAGGGCCAGGGCCGCCTGAGGACTCAGCCAGGAGCCCCTCTGCTTCTCCCCCTTACAGCCCAGCGGTGCTTCCTCATAATGGTTGGCCCGGTTTCATCAATAATCCCCCAGTTATTTTTGTCAGTTTTAAGCTAGAATCAAGAGATGAAATTAGGTGACTATTGGAAAAATACAGCTTTTCCTAGAAGGAAAATCCCCCCCTGGAGCTTGATCTCATGGAGTTTCGGTTGAAGGGGGTGTTAGCAAGTTTCGACCTCCCGGGCCTGCGGCCCTCTCCCCAGGTTGCCGAGCTCTGCTTTGTAAGAGGACCTCTCTATCAGGAAGCAGCAGGCAGCACTGCACAGGGGCAGAGACAGGGAAACACTTCAGTTCCGTGCCTTTGAGAGCTGGGAAGAAAGGCAGAAGGGAAAATTATTTGTAAATTACGGAGAAAATCCTTGACAGGAACATAGCTGGAAATCAAGTCATTCTGTGTTCTGAGCGTAGAACACAATAGAAGAGCTAAAATGAGGCGCATCCCTCCCTCCCCAAGTCTAATCATACTGTCCAGAGAGAGTTTTCAGTGGGGAACAAAATTGCTTTCAGAATGATACCACCTGCCCATCAGCTTGCGGGGACACTAACAGCTCTGTAAAGAGCTCTCGATAAGGAAAATGAGCTTGTGCAGGGTCTCGGCAATCTCCATCTTCCAGCCTCATCTGGAGTGACTGATAAAGACACACTTTTAGTTTCAGACTCAGAATGCAGCACTGCACAGATACTCGCAGACACTGTTGCCAATCAGAAGCAGGAGGTCGGGCGGGTGGCCCTGACGCGGTGGCTGTTTGACAGGCACTCAGCGCCCCCTGCCCCGGCCCTTCCAGCCTGCCAGCCAGGCACTCCTCCACCCAGATGCTCGGGGAGCGTTGCCATCTCGTGGCTTTGTCTTCTAGCAAATGAGCTTCTTGGCAGGGAGTCGGGGGAGGAGAGCCCGCTGAGCCCCCAGAGGGTCAGGGGGCTTCACGATCCGGCACCCGGGTCCTGTGCACCGGCTCCTCAGCTGTGACACGTCACAGTCCTCACTCCCTTCGAATCAGGAGGCGGGGTAGCAGACACCTCCTTTTCCAGGAGCCCAGAAACCTCCTCCGAAGGTCACTGCCTCCCCTTTTTCCTTTTCTCACTCTATATCTAATACAGAAAAAAGAAACTGAATTTAAGTTTCCATAAACGTAAACTTGATGTAAGATTTTTAGGCGAGAGCCTCTGTTTTCTTCTCTAAAATAATTTGTCTTTAAAGGTCACGGATGTAAAGAAGGGAAACCCCAGGGCCATAAACAAACTGATCGGGTTGGTCCGAAGAGCGACTCTTGGCCGAGCAGATCCGACGGTGATAAAGGAGGTGCTGGAGAGGCAGCTGTCGTTGTGACGGGTTCGGGTCCCCCTGCCACGGCCGGGCTGGAGCCTGTGCGCTGACGTCCTAGGCCCCAGCCAGACGCCCCGCCCGACCTGCGCCTTGAGGTGCAACCTCCACGCAGACCAGGCCTGGCGCCGTTGCTTCATCGACATCACACGCTTCCGGGGGAGGTGCAGCAGCGGTGAGAAACAGCACGTCCTAGTGCGCGGTGACGCCGAGCTCAGTGCCACAGGCTGTTTCAGATACTGTCACCACCCTAGGAAAACGTTTCATTCCGCAGGTCCCTCAACAAATATTTTTAAGCACGTGTTAAGGGCCGGGCGTTGTTCCAGGTGCTGGGGATCAGCAATGATGAAGAGAGGCCGTGATCTGGATGCAGTATTTTGTTTGCGGCACTCTCATTAGTCTTAGTACCAGGAATGTATTCTCCCATCCACTGAGTAAAAGTGATGTTGCCCATTCAATGCCCAGGGATCCCAGAAGGCAGAGGTCTGAGAATAAATGATTTATTTATTTTTTTTGGTAAAAAAAGACAACAGAAGTTTTCAAATAAATTTAATGAATAAAATGTATACTGAAACATCACATAAAAAATTAACTAACACGTCGAAGATTGTGCAGTGGACAAACCCCCTCCCCCCCTCAGACCGAAAAGTTTTAAAAGGCGAAAAAAAGCTGTAACATTAAACTGATTTGTTTTGCCTGGAAAGAATAAGATGGTAAGCTAGTAAATCAAAATCTTGACCTTTAATGGTAAGTGTGGTACAGTTGACAGTAGTCCATGGAGGCTGCGTTGCCCTCACCCCTGTTCTCGTGGCAGTAATACTGTTTCTCTGTCGCACTGGGGCACCCCTTCGTTCACAGCACGCCTTTGTTACCTCTGACTCACAACACTGAAGACCAGTTTTGCAAGTGCTGTTTTTTAAAAGCACATGTCAAATAAACTGTGACATAAAAGAAAATCATTGGAGGCCCTGATTTTACACTGAATTCTCTCTTGTACTAAGAAGAGTACAAACATTTCCGTCATGAACGGTGCTCCAGTGGTAGCTGGGGACCCGGAGAAGAGTCACCAACTTAGCAGCTCATGGTTCCTGGTTGCAGATGATCGCCCAGGACTTCCCTAACTAGGAGTAAAGAGAGGACTGCCCCTCTTCCCAGCCAGAAAAGCAGGGACCAGTCATCTGGCTTATTTCAGACAAGCATGAAGAGGTAAGGTTTTTTAAAAAACTAACTTTTTAAAAAATGAGCGACTTAGAAGTGTTAAGAGAATACGGTACGTTATATCACCCAGGAAGCCGCGTCCCCTCACGCATGCTGTTGCAGTACTGAAAACTCCTGGGCCTGACAGTAAAACATTTTCATCAAACCTCTTTTCGAGAGAGAAAGGCAGAGCCAGTTCCCACCCCCCCACCCCGTGGCTCCTGAGTCTGGAATCTGGCGGGATCATGATTTTGTAAGAAATGATAAGATTCAGTTTTGTTTTACAAACTCCATTTTCACCAGAGGTCTGGCTTCTTGGTCATCAACCCTTACAGAAAGCACTGGACGATCTTTCCAGACCATTTTAAATCAAGGGCTTACTTAAGTGGGGTCTGGAAGGGGCGGGGACAGCCAGATGAAGGCCATTTACCAACAATATCACGTCATATGTAAACCATCTTATGGACTGATCATTTCAGGAGAAAAATGCCATTGCTGGGGTCAGGGGTAGAGGGAGGGCTAAATGGGTAAAGGGGGTCAACTATGTGGGGTGGCAGACAGAAACTCAGCCTTTGATGGTGAATACACTGTAGTGTATGGAGAAGTCAAAATATAATGTTATAAACCAGTTACCTCAACACACAAAAAAGCACTTGATCTTTACAATGCTAACTGTCATCCAGCTCTGACAATTGCTTGTTGTCTTGAAGGCCCACTTCTGAAATCCTAAAAATGAGATTGTGTTGTTGTAACTGCTCATAGAAAGAAAAAAACATATCAAAGCACAGCTCAGATATCTTACCTGGAACCTGACTAGATATTCAAAATATATGTTTATCTAACGCCCTAAGAAATTCACAAAGTATGGCTCTACTTGTAACTGGGCTTCAGTGAAATACAATTTTAAATACATTTTTGCAAGATTGTGAATTTAGTCTGGTTCTCTGTTTGCTATTCAGGGGGAAATCTCATTGAAATGTATGAGTTGGCACCACAGGTGAAGCCAGTGCCATCTGTCACTGGAGCCCGCACACCTGGAGGCTGGGAGGGCAACGTGCTGGAAGACTGGCTCCTCCGGGTGCCCTGTGGCTTGAGGAGGAGGTTGGTTGATCGGCTGGTTCTGGGGGGAGGGGAGGGGTGGCAGCCGCAGCACTCGGCATGCTACCTGGCACAGGATCCGTTTTTAGCAAAAGTTCATTAAGTTTATAAAGCATAATTAATGGACCACCTTTTGTGGGAGTCCCTCTGTATGAGGGGTGGGTGCTGCCATCCACTAGGCTTTTAAACTCTGGGTCTAGGAAGGAGCTTCTTGACTCTGTCCAGGCTTATGCATCAAGGTGAACTTCTGTTCCCATCTTCTAAGATGTAGACAACCCAGGGAAAAAAACTTGTCATTATTTATACCAGGTTAAGGGTGTTTTTAGCTGAGCTCCCTCCCTCCCTTCTTTTTGGTAATTATGGCTAATCTGGAAGAAGGCTATGAATTGTTTTCAAGTAAACACTCTCCTAGAGCTTTGCGTTGGTTGGTTAGTTCGATATATAGCTTACGGCCAGGACCCACAATCCATATTGTATTTTTCATGTCTGTTGAATTTAGCCACATCATTTCAAGGATTCCACATAGGACTATTTGAAAAAAACCACTAGATCTATATGAAAGGCCATGTTATTTTACCCACCACCAAAAGCAGCATGGAAATGGCTGCCACGCCTCTTCAGATTTTAGACAAACTGCATGTGTGGATTATTTGTGAACAGAGCGGACCCTCGATGGTGGGATGGAAAGCGCTGATTGAAATCCTCTCTTGTTGTCTCCCTTCGTCAGAAGTCTTAGCAAAAATCATTTAAGTAATATTGTCAACACCAAATAATCGCTTTTAAAATATCTGCAGGGCAAAATGGTACCTCGTTATAGGTGGGCCTTTTCTAGACCTGTCCCAGTAAAAAGTCAGCTGCTGCCCTAAGAAGCACAGACTTCTGCAGCCTCAGCTCCATGAAATGCATACCTTGTCAGGTTCGGAAAGCACACAGTAAATCTAAGGCTCCCCAAAGATGCCTGAAATATGTATGGAACGCATGCGGGCAGACCCTCCTGGCGACCTTGTTCCTTGTGTGGGTGACAGGAACAAAATTCACAATGATGACAGGGAGGGGCACGCCCAGCTAAAATCGGCCCCTGTCTTAGGATTCCAAGTGCAGAGGCCAAAGAACTTTGCCCCTGTCCCTCTGGTCCCTACAAAGCCTCAACGAAAATCTTTCACTGAAGCCCCCGTTTATCCAGTTAATGAGCTGCCAGGATGATCTGTCCTCCAAAACAAGTAATGGCCTAATAAACGCCTGAACATAGAGAGGATTTACTGAGGCAAAATTATCCCGAAAACAATTCTTAGTCTTTTGAGAGCTCTTTCTAAAGCGTTAGGTTTATGACGATCATTCAAAAAGGAAAAAAAAAGTCAACTCCATTTTCTTAAAATGTTTCCTCCGTGATGTGATTTAAGAAATGGAGTATAAACTGGTTTTGACAGTGTTCTGTGTTAAGCTGTTATCTGATGGAGAACGAGTGTTATGTGATTTACAGTCTGATGGCTGAAGCGAGAAGGGGCCGAGAATATCTTCTTAACGACTTAAAGCATTGTGGCCTCAGCTACAGAGGGCTGCTGTTCAGGAAGAGCTAATACCTCAAGGCTTGTTGGGACACAAGGTGAGCCACAAATTACCCCGGCCTGGCCAGTGACTTAAAGTAGCACATGCAGTAATAGCTGTCCCGCAATAAAGTGTTTCATAAAAATGGCCAAGGGTGCCAGCCATTTCAGTAAATACACGGCTGGTAGTTAGCAATTACATTGACCCATCCCTGCCTGAGAGCTGGGTGTGCACTGCAGACATTCACCGTCACACCGGTGACACGTCCCACCCCCGCCGGGGCCGCACTTCCCAAGGAGAGCAGCCCAGGCACACTGACCCACGTTCAGAACGGGCAGCCTACCCACAACCCCAAACCTCTGAACACAGCTGGAAACCCACCCACACTGACCCTGGCAACCAGGCTGATTCTGAGACATCAAAAACGACTTTCAACCCCGAGTACCATGGGCTGCCCAAAATGAACAGGTAACCTGAACAGTCACGTATCCTGTCTCTAGATTCTGCTCATAAGAGGGTGCTCTCCTGACAACACCCTGGAGCCAGGATGTCTTAATGGACTGAAAATCAACAACTGCATCAGACCTAAGTAAAAGCCACTTGATGAGGAAAAGGTACCCCTGAGGACCCGCGGAAGAAGTGAATGCGCCCTCCCTACACGTGACAGAGGCATCGATTCCAACCCCAGCTCGTCAAAGTATTTTACTAAGTCAAATGGGGACCATTTCACAATTCCTCTAAATACCAGGGAAGGAAAGGAAGTACCTACTAATAAAACCACATCTCTGATTGGTTACTCCAGCATTCCCATTTCATGTCTGGGAATCTGTAATTCACTCCATAAAACTGTATTTTAGGCTAAACTCGACCTGGAATCGCTTTAAAATTTTAAAAACAAACGTTTTTAAACATTTGGCCACTTCCAAAAATCAGTTTTAAGTATCCCAGTGCTCTCCTATATTTTGAAGCACAAAATCCACTCCACCTAGAACTTTACGTCAGACTCTGAGTTATGAATCAAGGTGAAGGATGTGATGCTCCAGGAACCCGTGACACCTCCACTGCCCGGGGCCACCAGGCTCGACACAGCGACGCCAAGCTCAGGGGCTGCACCAAAGCCCGTGTCCACTGAGTCCTGGGGGCCTGTCGCGTGCAAAGGCATCCACGCACTGGCACATTTTAAAGCATGCCAAGTATCGTTCAAAATCCTTCCCCAAACTCATCGCAAAAGAGATTTCTAAGGGTGTCACCTATTTATGACTAGAACATTCTATTTCATTACCGAGATATTTCCCATCAAGGAATTCCCATCGCCACCCCTGCTGTTCAGTATCTTCCTATCTGCCTAGATCAATGTTCATTCCTCCAAACCCCCCAGGATTTGTTCTTCTCCTATTTTAGCTTCCGGTTTCTGCTGTGTTCCCTCTCGCATGTCCACACCACCCCCAAACCATCCTTAACCTAACCCACCTGGCTGTTCCCCTCAACTGCATGGGTTCACCAGTTCCCTAGAATATATTTCCAGGCCCATTTTCTGACTTCATTTTGAGAAACGCTGGACTCAGTACTCTGGTGGAGGGCTGCAGTGGTTTCAGAAACCTGAACCAGCGTCCACCTCCAAATAGGTTGGGTTGTCATGTGGGTTTGCTACCAGCACCCCACCATGGGAGTTAGTTAATTTTCCTGCCTCTCACCCCACACCGGTCATCTCTGTCCTCCTTTAAAGCAAATCTACTTTTTTTTATAAGTACCTACTTAAAAAAATACTCTTTCCCAGATGATGCCTTCCACAAAGGGGACTGTGGTTTTCTATAATAGAGCAACATGGACTCAAGGAGAAGAATCGACACCATCACCAGATAATGGAGAGATGTGGAAATCAGACCAGAAAGCTGAAGAATACGGCTCTCAGACGTGACTTTAGCTTCCTATATACCTGGTGAGTCCAAACTGGAAGATACATACTTGTGCAAAGCAAAGTTGGAGGATAATACATTACAGCTGAAACTCATCTTCTGTTCCTCTCTCTCCATCTCTGAGCCACTGACTTTTCCAGTAGAGACACTTATGCAAGTGCAAGTGGATGTCGGGAAGCCAAGAGCAGGCCAGTCCGCTGGGCCTCGCACATTCTGGCTGCTGCACCGCAGCCGGGCAAACCATCTTTCAAGACAGACAAGTTTGAAGTCAGAAACGTACAGCGAATCACAATCTTTGGTTCCTTGCCTAGACTTGCAAGCACCGCGAAGCAGGACTCCTGAGAGCCACCCAGCCCCGGCCAGAGCTCCTGAGGCTTCATTCCAGGATTGGCTCACTCGCTTCAAAATCCCTGAAACACAAAAGGCATCCTCGGCTCTGCAGCGTCTCAGATGTGCGTCTCTCCTCCACGCCATTCCTATACTAGGGCCTGATTGATTAAAACCAAACCAGTGCTCCTGAGGCACCACCACCAGCCCTGTGACCACCCCCGGGGCTCAGCAAGATGCCCACAGAAAGAACAGAGACCCGGGGCTTCCAATTTCCTTCCAAACCGTGTGTGTGTGGGGGGGGGGGGGGGGACAGGTGAGGGTCACCCTGCTTACGTGCTTCTCACCTGCCCACAGTACAGGAGAGTGGAATCTAATATCCATGCATATCAGTCGTTTACTGTCTCGTTCTTTTTTAGCCCACAATTATTTTGTGTTTGCCCCTCTGTCTGCGGTAGGAAGACCATGGCTCTAAGTATAATTACACCTGGCAGAGCAGGCTGCAGAGCAGAGAAGCAGTAATACAGCACGGTGGGGCCTCCTGATGAACCCCATTACTCAGAAGGCAGCGTTTCTGTGTGGAGTGAGGCCCCAGCAGGCACTTGGCTTGGCGGGGCTCCCTGCGACCTGTTTGCCTTTACATCCTGGTTCCCTAAGTGGCTGTACAGTTCCTGTTTCTCCACAAAGTGCAACATATTAGAAAAAGCAAACAGATTTTAAAATAATAATTACCAAGGTTTGTACAGATTGTATTTAGTTTACTTTTATCCGTTCCCCCACACCATACCCCTCCAAAAAAACCCACTATGAGACAGTGTCACAGATGAACCAGTTTGTTTTTCATAAAACACTTAAAAAAATAATGATGGCTGTCTTCTTACATAAGCATATACCACGCTTTGTTCACACCAATCAAAGTCCTAAAAGCCAAAGTAACATTTTGCATAGGCATAGTTCATCTTGTGCAAATCTTACTAAAATAAGGCTATTTTCAGTGTTTAGGTAGTGATATACTGAGCAAAGAAAGCTCTCGAGCAACAAGAACGTTTCCCTGCATTCCAAATTCTCTCCAACTACATCTGACTTCCCAGGCAGAGAGCTGAGACCAGTGGATTTGCCTGCGCTGTAAGGCAACACGTGTTGGGCGGAATACAAGTCTTGGAAGTAAAATACAAAGGGACGGATGCTGTGTGCTTGTGTGATGGAGGCAAGAAGGGCTCCATCTTTATTCTTCTCTTAATAAGAAGACGGAAGCCACGACGCAGAAGGCCACAGGGGCAGGTGTGCGTTCTTACGTGCTGTTGAAGGGCCTTCTGAGGTGGACACCTCCAGAAATCACTGCCTCCCGGTGTTCGCTGGGTGTGATCTAAGCTGCAAGCTGAGTGACTCTGAGGGATGGGAGAATAAGGACCAAGAACTCTGAGGAGGAAAAACTGAGCCAAGACTTAGATTCTAGGGGGTACAAGGTGGGAAGATCCGGCTGGGGAGAGGAGGCACACAGAAAACCCCCCTCCCCACGTATCAAGTATCGTCAGGAAGTCTCAAAGTAGAGGTGTCTGTAAGCAGCTTTGCATTTAACGTTCAGTCACGCACTAAAACCTTAAAAAAACAAGAACCTCTATTTGAAAAGAAAAAGCTAACAGTAGCTGTCATCCGAGTCGCCCAGGATCTTGCAGCAGAGAATGGAGTGTTCCTGGGCCAAGGCAGCCAGCTCCTTCAGGAACTCGGGGAAGAGGGCGGCCGCCAGCATGGTGTCCCGCACGGGCGGGGGCAGGCTGGGGGGCACCCCGGCCACCTTGGCTCTGTTTGTCAGGAAGGGCTGAAGCACTCGTGGGGGGCCATCCAGAAAACTCCGGCCGCTCCCTGTCCTGGAGGCGTCCTGAACGGGATCTGAAACTAGAAGGAAGACAGCCATGGTGATCCTCCAGAGCCCTTTCCGCCCACCCCTTAAATGAAGTGTGTGTGTTGGGGGGTGTGGAGTGGAGTGTCTCGTGCGGGTTCAGCTCCTGCTCTGACTGGAGTCTCAAGACACGGCCCCCAGTCCCCACCTCACACCACTCTGAGACACACGGATCTGCCCAGATCAGCTCCAGCACTGGGCATGTGACATGAGAGTTTGATCCCAAATCCTGTAGGAGGGCCTTCATGTAGAAACTGTGGCAAGAATATAGGTTTATCAAGAACCCTCCCCGCCCAGGGCCTGGCGAGGGGGGAGAAGGAAAAAGGCACGTCCTGCGGCTGCGTCAACCAAGTGAGGACACAGGTCACTGCGACGTTTATTTAGGGGTGTCCAGGGGCTCCACCTGTTCTCCCGGCCTCCCAGGGTCGGGGTGACCGTCCGCCCTTTGCCAGCTGAGCCCTGACCACCCGGCAGAGCTGCAGGAGGCCACCTGGGTTACACACACCACACCCTGCCGTCCGCAGCCCAGGCTCCAGCCTCCTGGGCTCCCTGCTGACCCCCAGCCCCTTCTGGCCAGGACTTCCAGCCTTTGTGGAGAATAGAATGGAAGAAGGCTTTTAAAGGCTGGAAATAACGGAGAGGAAGCTGGGTGCTGATAGACCAGACTGGGAACTTCCTGCCACCGTGGGCAGCTCATGGCAGCAAGTGGCTTGGACCTTCCATTCAAGGAAGGTTTCCAGGAGTTTCGATTTCAGTTTCAAAAATGTAGGTCTAAGATGCTATGAACCAAACTTCAACATACCCAAGTGATTTGCATTTTCATATCAGGTCAGTTTTACCAATTAAAATGGTTCAACTTTCTCTACTATTTAATTCCTGAAGCTCTCCGGCCTTCACAGTGACAGGAATTATTTATGCCTTCTTCTGCCCCCAACTCAAACAGACTCATTACTCCTTATAAATCATCATATTCAAGCTCTTCATTATTTTGGCTGCTTTTTAGAATTCAGTCCCATTTTTCAACACTCTTCTCAGAGTGTCGCTTAACTGTGGTACTAAAAATTCTTGACATTTATAGTACTTTCCACATCTCACTACTATCGTCGTTAGTGTTAAAAAAAAAAAAACTTCCGCTTTACTGCTTCAAATATCCTTTTAGATTAAAGCTTATCACAGTTCATGCCGTAAAGAACTGGAGAAGTTGTTGAGAATCTGCTGCTACCTTTCAGCAGAAACTCACAATATGTCTTGACAACAGAGTGAGGACGAAAGTGTTGACCTCCCTGAGCACACTGCCACCCTTGGGGGACCACGCCTGAGTATCTCCACCCCAGCCCTCCAGCACTGCGGCACCCGGCTCTCCAAAGGGCCCAGCGAGGCTCACTGAGGAAGCTGGGCTGATGCCGCAGGGGATGGGACACTCCGGGCACCAGCCCCAGAGCCACACTGCTCGTGCTGGTTCCCCCACCTGGCATTCCCTTGCCCGTGTCTGCACACCTAAACCTCACCAGGCTTAGACTCTGCCACTTACTGGCTGAGTGACACCAGGCAAGTTGCTTTACCTCTCTGTACTTAATGTCCTCATCTGTCAAAATCTCACGGCTGTAAGGATTAAGTGAGTCAATAGGTATGATGTACACAAGGACCTCTTGGTAAGTGTCAGCCATCACACCACCGTCAATTCAGCCGTCACTGACTTTACAGACCACTCCCATTTCCTGCCCTGGAAGTGATCCCCTGCTCTAGCCTCCCACTCATTTTATTTACCAACTGGGGCTTGCAGTGCCCTTCAGACTTGCGTCGCTGTTTATGCTCTTTCTCCTCTACCAGACTTCCAGGTTTCTGAGAGCTGAGCCCCTAAACGACGTGTCCCTCATGGCCCCTAACACGCTTCCTCATCCACAGAAGAAGCTAATAAACATCATTTGCTGAGTGAACGAGGGAAGGGACCGACCAACGTCAGGTCCTCCCTATACCTGATCTTACTGGAGCTGGTTCATTTCCTCATCTCCCATCTTCCTCTTTCAAATTCACTCCTCTTTTCCCCCAGAAGGGCTTTTGTGGATCATTTATCCAGCTTGATCCATGAATTTAAAAAGCGTCATCGCTTAGGCTCATTTACCTAGCTTGAATCTAAGAATCAACACTGTCTTCGCTAATGAAGGCAGGCGGGCGCCCAGGGAGGGAGACGGAGGGCCAGCAGGGAAGTCCTGGTGGTGGTTCTGTCCCATCAGCGTGGGACTGGCCCTTCCGTGAGTCAGACTCAACTCAAAAACAAGGAGACCCGAGTTATGGTCCCTGCCTGGCAACTAGCTAATCATATAACGTCTCAGTTTCCTTTTCCACAAGATGGAGATAATACCTACCTGGTCCCCTTCTAGAATTAGAGATCAGTGAAAGGACTCTGAATACAGCTAAATACTAGAAAATACCACCTCTGTAGTTTGAGGGGAAAATGAAAAGACTGGCAAGTAGCTGAGCCTCAGAGACCAATAGTCAAGAGTGACAATGTGACAGGAGCACAGGAAGTCCACCCGGACTTCTTCTTTTGGAAGCGTTAGGCTGGTCTCACCAGGGCCTGCGTGACGGAGCAGCTCGGGCTGCGGGCGTCCATCGTAAAAGGGCCCAGGGCACGGCTGCAGCGCCCGGTGCAGAGGCAGGGAGGAGGGAAGTATAAGTAAACGTCAGAACCGGGAGTGGTTTCCTGAAATGTTGCCCTGGGTCTGAAAAGCCACAACAAAGGGTTTTCAAGATACTACTGGGAAGACTTGAGAAGTTAGGAGAGAAATCCGTTACCCCTCATCTCCCTGTCAGCGGCATCAGAGAAGGCGCACAGCACACGGACATGGACACCCCAGTACGTGGGGCCTCTTACAGGACTCTAATCACTCATTGCTCTGTGTCCCGGTGAGAATAGGGCTCCCAGATTCATCTCATTTATAGGCAATCACATCACACGCAAGGCTTCAGCTTTGTACAACGGGACGGAGACCTTTGTCATTCTGTGAGTTGAGAGATTTTTGAAGTTGAGGGCAGGGTGTCACTTTGCTAACCTGAACGAAGTTAGGAGGTTAATCTGAAAAATTCCATCAAACAGAAGTCCTCGATCCTGAGAGTAGCTTTCTACAAGTCAATGTCCCCTGAGAGTCACAGACCTTGGAAATCATCCCCCACAGCTGCCTAACTGACCACCTTACGCAGTGGGAACAAGACCCCCCTGGGCACATATCTGGCAGCCGCCACCATCAGTGTGAGGCCACGACAGAGCACAAGGCATGCTCACCTGGATCGTGCAGGTCAAGGAGGCCGGTCAGGGTGTGTAGGCACCCGAGCTTAGTGATCCTGGCTGACCACCCGGGCCTCTAACTTCATCTTCCTTCTATGAAAATGAAGCTAACAGCACCTTTCTTGCCCATTGCACAGTGCTGTTTGAAAAGTAAAACTGTCGGGGAAAGCACTTTACAAAGTGCAAGATACAAGTGAAGACCAAGCCCAGAGTGCAGTGTGGGGAGACGCAAGTCACCTTCTGTCTGGAAGACTGCAAGAACTGCCATAATCCCTTGCAGCTCTTCCCATCAAGAGGCGGGGGTCTGCTCCACTCCTGCACCTGGGCTGACCAGTGGTTTGGCCAACAGAATACAGCAGAATCGACCCAGTGGAGTCCTGAGCTGGCGCCTCAAGAGACTGCATGTGCTCAGGCTCTCACTCTTGCAACCCTACAGCCATGAAGCTGCCAAGCCAGGGCTAACCTGCTGGATGACGAGAAACGCGGACCCCATCACCACGGCCAGCAGCCACCCCTGTGAGCCGGGCCATCCCAGATGCTCAGCCGCCCACTGACGTCAGCCCCCGAGCGAGTCCCGCCAGCATCAGCCATGCCCGCCTGGGCCAGCAGATCCCCCAGGCAACCACACAGACTCAAGAGCACACATGATGGCTTTGTCTTGAGCCCCTGAGCTTTTGTGGTCGTCTGTTAACACGCAAAAGCTAGCTGAGGCACTGTCTCTCGCAGGGTGAGTCACACGGCGTGCCCCCTGCTCAGAAGGGACAAGCCAACAGGCCGACTGTCCACGGGGCTAGGAGAGGCCACGTGGGGCCCGCAGGCCACCTTCCCACAGACGTGGGCGCTCCTCCCCTCCAGAGATGGCCTGCCTGCTCTCATCCAGGGCCAAGGCTAGAAGCTGCCCCTCATTTCACCAGTGACACAGGGCCCCCCTTTCTTTCAAAGTGTGCCTTGCGGTGTCCTAATGCCCTTCACACCCCGAGTCCTACAGCCAGAAAGGACTCGAGAGATGGAAGACAAACCCTTCACTTAAGAGTCGAGGAGAGACTTCCCTGGTGGTACAGTGGTTAAGAATCCGCCTGCCAATGCAGGGGACACGGGTTCGAGCCCTGGTCCAGGAAGATCCCACATGCCACGGAGCAACTAAGCCTGTGCACCACAACTACTGAGCTCGCGGGCCACAGTTACTGAAGCCCACGCACCTAGAGCCCGTGCTCTGCGACAAGAGAAGCCACCGAATGAGAAGCCCGCACACCACAACGAAGGGTAGCCCCCGCTCGATGCAACTAGGGAAAGTCCGCACACAGCAGTGAAGACCCAATGCAGCCAAAAATAAATAAATAAAATTTAAAAAAAAAAAGGGCTTCCCGGGTGGCGCAGTGGTTGAGAGTCTGCCTGCCGATGCAGGGGACGCGGGTTCGTGCCCTGGTGCGGGAAGATCCCACGTGCCGCGGAGCGGCTGGGCCCGTGAGCCATGGCCGCTGACCCTGTGCGTCCAGAGCCTGTGCTCCGCAACGGGAGAGGCCACAACAGTGAGAGGCCCGCGTACCGCAAAAAAAAAAAAAAAAGTCAAGGAGCACGAAGCCCAGTGAGGCCAAGTGACCGAGATCAAACAGCTACACAGAGGCAAGGTCATGCCTTCACAGGGCTGGGGTTTTTTCAGCTTCCCTCAAAGGTTTAACACTGCCCCAAGTTACACTTGTGCCTCTCACTCCAAATCGTGTTTCCGATCACATGCTTTAGCCCCGGACCAAGAGCCCTGCTCTCTCCACTGTTCACCTACCACAAAGCAGCCTGGCTTGTCCAGGGGAGGTGAGCGAAAGCCAGCGCAACGTGGGCCGTTCCCTGGCCTGCCCTCTCACCAAGGCTGAGGCCACAGCTCAGGAGACAGCTGGCGTCAAACCTGCGCTAGCAGAGCCCACCCGAGGCCAGGCAGCCCCGTCCCCAGGCCTGGCTGCCGGCAGGGTCCTCAGGCTCCGGTCGGCGGCCGCCCCCCGCCCCCCGCCCACTTGGCCAGGCCTCCTGAGCCGATGGAAGGCGCTCTCAGGAGGGCTAAGGGGTGCATAAACTTTACTGCTCTTTACTGCTCCAAGCGAGTGGTTTTTACCTTCCAGAGCCTAAAGCACATTCATTTGGGGCCCGAGAGTATCTGGAAACATAATAAAGAGAACGGATGCCCTCCTTAGGGTAGGACCGGCCAAAAAACGGCTCCGGGTGTGCACATAACGCTCCCTTCTGGCCCACACAAGCTAAGTTATTTATTCTAGCGGCAGTCCCCACATCACTCCTGCCCTGCACTACCCGGTTAGGAAAGCAAATGCCCCGCGAGACCCTCCAAACTGGGACCGGGCCGGGTGCGGCAGGGTAGACTTTCCTTTGGGTTTAAGGACGCTCAGGGGAGGCTCTTCCCTGCTGCTTAAAAATGGAAATCTATTTAGATGCTTTTAGGGTCCAGGAGCTGAGGCAGCACCTGTGATTCCAAGTCGGGAAGCTGCGGAAAGGGAAGAGCGGCTGACCTTTGGTGGGTGCCTCAGGGCTCGGGTCGGACAGGTCCACGCGGAAGAGCAGGTACTGCTGGGCTTGGATGAGGAGGCCCGGGAAGTCTCTCTCCCCAGAGGCGAACTGCTCAATCTTGTTCTTCACAGATGCGAGGACCTGTCAAAAGCAGCACTAATGACGCTACCGCCTCAGCACAGACTTCCACCCTGCATCAGGACATCTGTCAGGCAGAGGCCCCGCCGCAGGGTTTTAACCGCCTGGGTGTTCTGGGGAGGGCCCTCTCGAAACGTCAAGCCAAACGAAGCTTCTAAAGCTTCGCAGTTTGTCTAGACGAATCAACACAACCAGCATAACAGGTAACAGAAGGGGCAGGAGAGCAAATGAATGAGAACGGGGCGGGGCGGGGCGGTACCTGGTAGAGGGAGCGCACGCTGGGCTGGAAGACCATGTTGGTGTTGAGCAGGAAGGAGCGCAAGAGGGGCTGCGGGTAGCTGGCCAGCTGCGTGATGATGCCGATGAGCAGCAAATTCACGTGCAGCGAGTTCTCCAGCATGTTCTCCAGCTTGGACAGGACCACGCTGATGAACGGGCCTGTGGAAGGACACGAGGCTTCAGGGCCGGCTGGGGACACGGGCCATCTGTCCCGAAAACCGAGGAGCCGCCGGGGCCACCGGGTGCAAACCGAATTCAGACAAGTGCAGCCGACGCGGCCAGGTCGCCTCCTGCCTCAAAACCAAACCACAAGACACACCACCGCCACGAAAAGAAAACAGAAACACGGGCGTGGTAGCTAGTATTTTGACTCCCAGAGCAGTTTTAATACTTTGAAAATTATCACAGACCTTTAAAAAAACCAGATGACCAATAATTTAATTTTTAAAATCAAAATATACTTTTCATACTATTTCTGTATCTCCTGGGGCTGTCAGTGCTCAAAAACATGGCATTTATCATCCCATGATGCTGCGTGCTGGAGGGCGTCCTGCAAACATTAGAGGCCATTAAAAGTTTTAGGGCTTCCCTGGTGGCGCAGTGGTTGAGAGTCCGCCTGCCGATGCAGGGGACACGGGTTCGTGCCCCGGTCCGGGAAGATCCCACATGCCGCGGAGCGGCTGGGCCCGTGAGCCATGGCCGCTGAGCCTGCGCGTCCGGAGCCTGTGCTCTGCAACGGGAGAGGCCACAACAGTGAGAGGCCCGTGTACCGCAAAAAAAAAAAAAAAAAAAGTTTTAGTAACAAAAAAATCTTCGTGTCGTTAAAGAATAGCAAACACATATAACTATGTTTACCAAACAGCAGCACTGTGAACGGGGGACTGTCTGTCCCCCAAAAGCACCTGAGAAAGACTCTGTCTTGTCAGTGTCACAATGTGGAAGAACCAGAAGAGAAGATCAGAGGTAAAGGTGGGCATGGCTGTAATTTTAGAGCCATGCTTTAATTTTCAGGGGGAAGTGGGGATGAGAGGGAGAGAAGGGACTCAGTTTGGAGAGCTGGAGTTTGGTGTGTCCTAGGTTCCTTAAACAAGAAAATCCCTATCACTATAAAAGCAGTTTGTAAAACAACAATAGGCAAAAAGAAGCTGTGACTAATCTGGGTCACTAGAAAAATAATATGCTTTCTGTTTGTGTTCACTGAAGACAGGGAAAATCCAGGCAATAAATCTGGCATTACTAAAACTACTTGAAGATGTTTTCCATTTTCACCGTAACAGTGGTCCATTAAACAAAATCAATGAGAACTTTCTATTTCCCCCAGTGGAGCTATTGATGATGTCACTAAACCATGGCATATTTATGACAAAAGCACATAACCCTTGATAAATAAGCATGTCTTATGAAGATTTCACCAACATTAATATGAGTTTAACGAAAACATACTTCATCACAAGATGCTTCATTCAGATGCCTTGGTTAGCGGAAGAGTTAAACCCTTTTTGTAAGAAAGCAGAAGCTGTCTGTGAGAAATGGGAACAGCAAACCACACCTGCAAGTAACAGGATAATGGCAATATTCCCGGTGCCACAAGCACAGAGGATGTCTTCTTAGGGGCCTGGGAACTCAGAAGAGACACTTTCCCTATGTGTGCTGAGATTAGCCCCAACTTCCCCATCGTTAGGGGTCGGGGGCAGAGCTCCTGAGTCACTTTCCATGACACAGGAGGTCAATGAATTCTTTGAATAGAGAGCCCTTGCTTACAAAACTGGGAGAGTTTGCCAAACACATTCAGAAACTCTGGACTGGAACCCCATTTTGAAAGCAACTTGATGGGGTTCCATCAAGAACCTCGAAAATGTCACCGGTAGCCCTTCTTAATTCTAGTCTTCCAGGCAGACAGGGGAAGGCTGCTGCTATCCTCACTCCTCCACCCCAGACCCGGGCTTTCCCCGCAGTCCCTGGGGCTCAGCATCTATTCCCTTCCAGAGGAGTAGAGACAGGTGAATCAGGTGATACTTGGGTGGAAAGAGTCTCCTATAAAACCTGTCTCCTTAGTGGAGCCCTCAGCTTCTCTGCCATAGGCCCAGACTAGAGCTGGCCTCACCTGGCCATCCTACAAAAACGAAAGCTGCACGGTGCAGCGGCAGGGGAGAAAGTCTACGGTCCATCACTACTGAGAGGGAGAAAAAAACCCAGCCTGCCCCTGCGCCCTGTGAGAGTCAGGGTCATCGCTGTCTCGCTTGAACGACAGAATATTAGGTCAAGGTCAGCAGATTGTCATTATAATCCACTAAAAACATTAATTACAGCTTCTTAGGCGTGTGCAGTAAGAAACATATATTAAACACTTTCAAGTTCCTGTTTTATTCTTAGTTGCTTTCTAGCACTTAAAAAAACCTCCTTAGCAAAATGCAGTTGCTAGGGGAAACGCAAGCCGCTGAAAACGAGAAAAGTCAGCTACAATTCAGAAGGCTACAGGTGTGGGGGGGGGATGCCGGGTGTATTTTTTCCCCTTTTCATCCAGGAAGACAGATAAATTCCGCACCCATAAAATACTGAATTTTCAAAACAACTAATACTATGGCGTTTCCTTCTCTCCCCTCAAGCCCTCTTTTCCCTGCCTCAGTGGCCCCCCACCCCAGCTCCCAGACTCCAAGGGGAGCTGCCATCACCCTGCACCTCAGCTCTGCGGAGTCCACACTGGAACATCTCCCAAACGTGGACCGCCACCTCCTCTCTGCCTGACGCCAGAGACACCTCATTTCTTGTCTGGACTTCAGCAACGGTTTTTCTATTTTAATAAAGACTAAAATGATTTAAAATTTCTCTGCTTCAAGCAGCATAGGAATATAAAGAACAGGCCTCCTCCCTGGAGGCAACCCATGTTAACAGATCCAAGTGTATTCTTCCAGAAATGTTTCACATACGTAATAAGTACTAATAACTGAATTATCATTCAGAACATTTATTAATCACTTATTATGTGCCAGGCAGTGTTCTAAGCACTCTTAAAGTATCAACTTAAATATTCACAACAACCCTACAAAGTGTGCTTATTATTTATCCACATTTAAAGATGACCAGAATGCCAAGTACACAGTTAGTAAATGGAGTCACAATTTTAATTCAGACCATCTGTTTCCAGTGCCAGGACTCTTAACTGACACACTATCCTGCCTCCCAGGGTGTGTGTGTGTGTGTGTGTGTGTGTGTGTGTGTGTGTGTGTGTGTGTGTGTGTGTGTGTGTATCTCCTGGTATTTTTTTTAAAACAAATGATAAAATGACAACACTGTCTACACACCGTTCAGCCCCTTGCTTTTCCACTGCACAACAGCTCCCAGAGACCGTCCCACATCAGCACACAGAACTGTCTCATTCATTCACAAGGTATTTGGTTGCCATGGGTGTTGCATTAGCAACACAGTCCCCTACTGGTGGACATATAGGTTATTTCTAGTCTCTTTCTATTATAAACAACGCTGCAATGAACATCTTTGTGTACACATCTCAGCACATCCGTGTGAGCACAGCTGTGAAAATGTTCCTAGAAACATTATTACTGGTGCATTTCAAATCCTGATATGATGACAAGTCTCTTACTTTGATCTTCCTGGCACCAACCTCTCCTCACTCCAGTGCTCTCTCCCCACTCTCCAAGGCTGGCCTTTCCAAACACGGATCTGGTCACATCATTTGCCAACTCTGATAATTCCAGGGCATCTTCAGTGCCAGGAGCACAAGGCCCCCATTCCTCAGCGTGGACCAAAGGCCCTCCTGGGCCGGCATCAACCAATTTTGTGGATTCCTCTCTACCCCCCAGGACCCATGCCTTGTCACCCCCATGTGCTGTCAGGCTCCTTTTCCTTGCCTGTTGTTTCCTCTGCCTGGACTGTCATTCTCAGCTCCTTTTACCCAGAAGCTTCTGTTCACTGTGCCCCTCCTCTGTGAAGCCTTTCCCACTCCCCACACAGGGCTCCCATAGAAGCCTTTCCCACTCCCCACACAGGGCTCCCATAGAAGCCTTTCCCACTCCCCACACAGGGCTCCCACAGGATTTGGATACAATGACTAACACATTTCTCACTAAGAGAGTATAGTTCTTTATTGACGTCTCTTCTGAAAGTCTACAAATCCCTTCATTTTTGTGTCCTTAGTACCTAGCACAGAACCTGCCAACTATTAGGGGATCAATAAAAGATTGCTGACTTCATGAATAAATAAAATTAATTAGATAAATGAAATGCAATGCTTTGATTTTGCTGAGAAGCAAATTCATTTCAGTGGAAATCAGGATTCCATGGAGAGAGGGAAGTTAAGCAAATGCTGCAGAACTCAGAAGTTTAGACACTACAAAGTTCACAAACGTGGAAAGAGAAACGACATTTCCTGAAGCTGTGTACAAGCTTCAAAGGAGGAAACAGGCAACGTTTTAGTTAAAATTACCTATACGTACCCAAATCTCAGGTTATGTTTTGGCGGTGTTCAGGTGTATCATATTCAAAATATTGATGTTATTTTATAGGTGGTGTATTAGTTTTTTTTTTTTTTGCCCTAAGCTATACTTTATGTCCTCAATTTGCATATTGCCCAGGGATGAAGCCCCTTGTATAGGCTGGCATTCTAAAGAACAATCTTCATTAGCAGTGGGTAGTCCTGATGTCTTGGAGAACACTGCAGACAAAGCAGGATTCCTGCTGGGGGAGAGTAAATGCGGCAGCCCTAGGGCAGAGTTGGGACTGAGCTAGGCTACTCTGCCCTCTTCCTCCCACCAAGCTCTCCCCCCCCTCCCCTTATCAACTGGGAAGAGCCAGATTATCTAATCCTTTTTACTTATGATTGACTGATTGAATTTTAATTAAAACCCATTCACACTGAAATGTTATCTCGGCCAGAACCTCAAGCCTTTTAATTGTGGAATTAAAAGCTTTCTCCCTGTTTAAATAAATTTTCAGGCATCCGTAAACAGATGAATAAAAGTTGGAGGAGGGCGGAAGAGCTCCTTGAGATCACGTTAAGCCTGCCTGGCTGGACCCAAAGATGCTGTGACTTCGTGTATTTTGGGTGATCCAAGGAGGCGGGAGCATGATCTCCGCCCACCGAGCTGCCCCCTGCTGGCCAGGGAAGGACAAGCCTCAGCTGAGGCTGCTGGAGGCTGCCTGTGGTAACAGTCATGACACGGCCCACCACCCCAGCTCAGGATCACACACACATTTGGTCCTCCCCGAGTTAGGGCACCAAGGCCACATGGCTGGAAGCGCCAGAGCCAGGAGTCCCCACAGGCGTGACTGCAAGGCCAGTCTGTCCCGCTAAGATGTTGGCTCCTTAGGACGCTCTCCTCTAACTGAACACCATTCAGGGGTCCCACCCCAGCTGTCCCTGAGCCTGAGGACCCCTCCTCTGAGCCAGGTCCCTCTGTACCACGATTTGCAGATTTCAGATTTTGTAACAGAGCAGGACCCTGTGGGGCCTTCCCAGGACAGACCCCATCCCCCCACCCCCGCCATGTCCTCCACCTGCCTCTTGCCTGCAGAAAAATTTTAGCCAAAGAATAAATTTAATCAGAGAAATGAGAAACTAAAAAAGCAAAGGAAAATAGTCAAGCAAGACAAAATACTAACAGTCTAGCCATGAAACCAAGTCAAGGCCCTTTAGTTCCTCCTCAAGGGCTGTAGAGAATATTCTGAGCCATATCCTTGGAGCTGTTTTGTAGATACTGAAACCCTCACCAGGTGGAAGAAGTGAACTACACGATGACCTGACTGTATCCCTGACATAAGCTGCTGCAGTTCTAAGAACGGGCCACAGAGAAATGGGAACAAACCGACCCTGGAACTGAAGAGTAACTGTACTTAAAACAATCGAGATGACGATGCTGGTCAGACCACTGCGTGACTCATTTCAAGATGGCTGTCCGAGCTGACTGTGCTGTTTCTGCAGGGAGCCCCCTCCCTCCGCCTATACACCCCTGAAGCTCCCCTTTAAAAGCTCCTGCCCCCGATCGGCATTGGGGAATTGGCTTTTGGACACGAGTCCACCTTCTTCCCAGGTTGCCGGCCTCCTGAATACAGCAATCTTTCTTTTCCTACCGACAAGTACTGGCTTTGAAGCAGCGAGCAGCCAAACCTGAGTTCAGTGACGATTTTACTTGGGTAATAATTTAACGATAATAATTCTATCATAATTCCTAACCTCAATCCACTTACCTGATACCCCATCCTACCCCTTTGCCTCGTCCGTGATTTCTACCTGCTGTTAGGGGTTTATCACTGGAACACAGCCACTCTCTAGCACAGTGATGAGTTTATGTGGGTCTACTCTACTTATTTTTGGATGAAGATTTTGTGATTAACTGAAATGAGCTCCCAGGCCCAGGCAAAGGCACGACGAACCCCAATGGCTTCTGCTATGTGTACACAGCCACATTGATTCAAGGGGTATTCTGAGTACCTACTATGTGCTCTCTCCACTGTTCAGCACCAGGGATAGAGCAGAGAACAAGCCAACACCTGTGCCCTCAGGAAGCACACATGCCAGTGGGGGAAATTGTAATTTTTTTTTTAAATACACATAAAAGCAAATGCTAAGGAGAAAAATAAATTAGGCTAGAGGAAATGAGGCTATTAAATGATGAGACTGGATTTCTTGTGTGGTTTAGTCAGTCCTACTACTTTATCAAAGGCATATCAAGGGAAGTTACTCAATGGCAAAATGTAACCTCTAATTTGCTGGGGGGAAAAAAAAACAAACGACAGAATAAGATAAAAATAAAACCACCCCTCCCTGCTGCTTACAAAAATATTCCACCCCTCTGGTAGGTAAACTGATAAGGCTCCTTACCTGCACCTTCCTCACTCTCCGGGTGCAATACGTACAAGCGCTTTCAAAAGCAGAAACCACAAAGCAATTAGCGTCACCTGTGAATGGGGTGCTCTGAGTCCTCGCGGGACGGTGACCGGCAAAGGCAGCCTCATCTCTCGCTCCAAACGGGGACGGCGGGGTCTCTGCGGCAGGAGCCTCAGCTATGAAAGAGTCAAAGTCATCCCCTTCCCCTTCTGGTTCCTTCTTCCCCTCTTCTTCTTCTCCTCTGCTCTCATTTTCCTCCTCTTCGGGCTCCTTTGTAAGAAGCAACGGATCAGGAGAGGAGAAACTCTGCTCCATCAAGCCCTCGGTGCTGGAACCCAGTTCTTTAATGATTTGGTCATACTGGGCAATGAAATCTTCACCCTCGGGGTTAGTCACTGTCAGGCGTGCACCGTGCTCTGCCTCGGGGTTGGGGGCCGCTAACTCGGGGCTTGATTCCAGGGCGACTTCGGGCTCGTTCTCTCCTTCTGGTTCCTTGGACACACCGTGAAACACGTCTGAATCGTCCCTACCATGTTCCTCCTCTGAATCTGTCTCTGGCTGAGGGCCGGGCAGGGGGCCGTTGCTCACGGGGGGATCCTGGACCTGGGTCTGGGCTTGGGTTGGGGGCCTCGCGGCATCCTGCCATGAACCGCTGGTGTCCTCAGCATCCTTCTCAGCACACAACCTGTACACCATCACGTCATCCTGGAAGTCGGACTCTTCGATGTAGGCCCCTTTGAAGAGCAGGATGGCGTTCTTCTTCATCTCCTGGATGTGTCTGGGAGGATCCACGGGGACCGGGGGGCCCGAGTTCTCTGCATCCTCATACGGCCCAGGGCAGCCCCCACCCACCCCCGAGGAGATCCCGGTGTCGTAGCTGTCGTCCCACTCCAGCTCCGTGTGGCTCTTCTCCTTTCTGGGAGCCAGCTGGGGCCCCGTCGTCCTGGGGACCTGCTGCGGGAGGCTGAGCACAGGGTAGGTGGCGCTGGGAGCCCTCTCCTCGGGCAGAGCCGGGCAAAGCGCCTCGGGGTCGGGGGAGTCTCCATCGTACAGGGCGGACCACACGTGGCAATCCCGTATGCAGCGGAGGATGTTGGTGTGGGCCTCCCAGAGGTACTGCAGGTAGCTGATGTCCAAGGCTTTGCCGTACTCCACGATGCAGGCCGACGGCGAGAACGCCTCGGCGGGCAGCTGCTCCGAGGGCCCTGCCCCGGGAGACACACAAGTCAGAACCGGGCAGGGGGACACAGGCAATGGATGGGAATGCAACTCATCCGGCTGCCGAGGCTTTGTCCCACCAGCTACTTTGGTTCTAATAATTTCTGATTAAGTGATTTCCAGACAATAAAAAAAAGTTAGATTTTAATAGGGAAAAATAAGAATAGAAACTCTATCCTCATAGAACATACAAAACCAATCTGGCTGGTCAGATACCTGCCATCACCAACAGAAGTCTGTTACTTGGTATCAGTCTTCAGAGAAACGTGAGCTAATGAAGGCAACCTCTCAAGTTGTTGGGAGTGAGACAGGCTGGGACCTGGGACCCTTTGCTGCAGTGCTGCAATGCTTGCACCTGGACACACCTCTCCTCAAGCAACAAAATACAAAGAAACTGTATGGGAGTAAAACTAACCACGTGCACGCGCAGTTGGGGCAAATTCTGGACCCAAAAGATACAAAGAGAGCAAAAAACCCAACTGCCACTTTTGAAGAACGTGGAGCAAAAACAGGGTGTCAGGAGCAACAGCAGGGTACTGCACATGCCCCCTGCACACACCACCACCTAAGGGGTGGGCGAAACACCTAAGCCAGCCCTCCTGCCTGACCCCTGGCCCCGCACTTACCCTCACCCCGTATAAGGAGCAAGCTGGGCCTCCACTCAGGGAGCCAGCAAGCAAGGGAATCTGTTGTTTGCTCTCCCTCCCGCCCGTGCTCCAGCAGGGGATCCAATAAAGCCTCACCTGGATTTCTTGTCTGGCCTCTAGTCAACTTCTATTGATTGGGGAAGGCCAAGATCCCTGGTCGGTAACGGGAGGATTAAGTTAGGTAATATATCCAATATAGTACCTGCCACTGAGTAGGCAATTAAGAAGATTTTGACTTTGATTCTAAAGTGGAAAGCCTATATAATCCATGAATTTGGGAAACAGATTTTCTCTAGAAAACCCTGGGTTTTTCGAAAAGGCTGTTCATTCATTCTGCCTTCCTGGGAATTACTGGGAATTATATGTACCAAACAGTGACTTAAGATAAAGTCATATTCACTCCCAAAATAGCCCTTTTAACCTAAGAATGATACCCTGACTACCTTTGATGTTAAAAGCTCTCAACCGTGTAACTGAAATAGGTATGAAGACATCTGCATTTAAGTTTACATTTTCCTTTAGGGAAAAAAAAAAAGAACTCAGACAAGGGAAAACACAAACTCTACCATTTCTTAAATGTCTACTACATGGCAGGTGCTTTCTCAGTCAGTGCTATCTAATTTAATCCTCACAACAACCCTACATGGAGATACTATTTTCTCCATTTACAGATGAAGAAATTTAGGCTCAGAGACAATGATCACCCAACAAGTCAGTGGCAGAGCCAGAAATCAAGCAAAAGTTGTCTTACGTCAACCTCTCTCCTTTTTTCGTTCCATGCCACACCTTTCAACCCTATTCATTGTCTAAATCTCTACCTGACTGGGCCACAAGTGAACCTTTAAGAATACACATTTTCACATCGTTACGGAGGACATAATCCATTTTTTACAGCTCTACTTTTAAAAGTTTACCTCTTATCCACTTTGACTACTGATAATATTTATTTAGCACTTACTACACACTAGGTAGTTTTCTAACAGCTTTGTATGTCCTACATCACTTATTCTTGGAACAACCCTTTGAGGAAAGCAGATGAGGAAAAAAATCTTAGAAAGATCAAGTAGTTTGCTCAAGGAAGGAGCAGAGCTGAGATTCAGAATCCTAGCTCTTAACTACCACACAAAAATCACATTATCTATCTACCCACCTACCTACCTGTGTAACCACCTATCCATCAGGGCACTTAGCCACCGTAAGGCAACCTCAGAGAGAGGAGAGCGGAAAGAAATGGAATTTGGAATCAGAGGACCTGTGTCCTCTGTGTAACCTTAAATAAATCAATCCCTCACTCTGAGTCTATTTCTTCATCTACAAAATGGGAATACTGTCTTCAAAGGATTAAATGTGATGACACAGGGAAAGAACGTGGCGAGTTGCAGGCACTCAACCATCATATGTTTAACCTGAAATTTGAATTCTGCAGAAAGGTCAGCCACAGACTCATTCTTAAAACAACTTTTTTAGTAAACAAAAAAGACATCAATTTTTAACTACGCTTTTAAAAATGACAGTTGGGTAGGAAAATATAAGATATGCATACTAGTTTACCTAACAGGAAAATATACTGAAAGTACAGCTTGTTACACTGCCACATAAAGTATTAATTTCCATGATACACTGTATCTTTATTTAAAAACTAAGAATCAGTAAGACAACCTTAATTTCTAAGAATTGCATTTATACCAAATACGCTGATATTTTCTTAGTCAAGTAGCCCAGCTCTTAGACAAAATACTTTTTATCGAAGAGGACTAGAGCTGGGTGGACAGAATGACACTGTTTGGGGGGATATCAGAATATAGATTGGAAACACGGAAGTCAGCACGAGGTCGGGACCACTTCCTAGTGGTCACAGGACAGGCAGACCCCTCCTGAGCTGAAGGAGCCTTCTGGTCACCAAAGACACACAAATGCCCCTTTGCTGCCTGCCAGAGGGAGGGCCGTGTCCGGGGGCCATTTAAATTTTACTTGGACAAGATCAGCTGTGGCTGGCAAACACCACAGGGTACTGTGGCTTCTGGGACAATAAATATTTATGAAAAAACCTCTCGTGATGTCAATCAAATGAATCATATACTTTTGCCCTATCAGACATTTCACATTTTAGAATGATATGTCATTGGCAGGCAAAAGCATCCACAAACGGGTCCCTTTGGAAATTAAAATAAGGGCTAATTCTGTCTTAGCTATAGCCACCCTCCACACCCTCAGCCCCATTTTGTTTAAATAGACACACGGGTACACTATTCATACTGGACTCTGAGGATGGCGCTAGGAAGCCTAGTTAAAATAAAGGTCTGGGAACACTGAGTAGGTAAGAGCTGGGTACATCAAGGAACACTGATTACCAAACGTCCAGAACTCTTTACAAAGCAGAAAAGGACCCCCAGGTGGTCAGTCAGAAAAGAAATGGGACTCACTGCATCATTCCCTGTCTACCTAGAGACAGACACATCCAAGGAGAGATGGAATTGGGCATCCTTTTGTTTAAAGATTATCCCTCGAGAGGTCCCTCCCCTGACAGGCTGGGACCTGGGACCCTTCGCTGCAGTGCCTGGACCTGGACAAACATCTCTTCCGCTCCTCCAGCAACAGAATACAAAGAAGCTATAAGGGACTAAAAATAACTGTGTGCATTCACAGTTGGGGCAAACTATGAACAACAAGATACAAAAAGGCCAAAACTCAACTGCCACTTCTGAGGTGTCAGGGGCAAAAGCAGGGCCCTGCGAAGGATCCCTGGCCTGACCCACCAATTCGCACCCCCCTCACCCCACTTAAGGGACCAGCTCGCTCCACCTTGGGGAGCAAGCAGGGGAAGCTGTTTCTTGTTCTCCTGCCCTCGGGCTGTAACACGAGTCCCAATAAGGCCTTGCCTGAATTTCTCACCTGGCCTCTCTTCAATTTCTATTGATTAAAGGATCAAGGACCCAGGTCGGTAACACTCCTACCTGGACTCTCATGCGTGCACTTTGACCAGAGAATATAATCCCTCTCTTGGTTCCCAAGCGTCAGGGTGATCCCGCTGGAGCAGCAGACGGGGGTCAGGGCGAGCAGCCTGGCCGCAGAAACAGAGTAACAGTCTCTCTCCTTCACAGCCCACCTCTGACTCAACATCATGTGATTGCAAGGGATCAGATACCTGGAAAGTCAAAAAGGGCCAGCGTTCAGTGTCTGCAGGTCCGTTCCCAGTCCGCCACCGCCTAAGCCACGATCGTCACAGCCGGGGTGGCTCATCCTCTCCCCAGTCTCACTCCAGCCATCCCACCAGCCCCCAGGGCTCACTCCCATGCTTAAAACTTGTCAAGGGCTTCTTTCTTCTGGCGCAGATTTAAGGGCCTTCACAATTTAACCTCCACAAACTTCCCCATCTTTTAATGGATCCGCTATCCCACTGTGCCTCCGGGCCTTTGCACCCACCCTAACCGTCCCCTGCAATGTGCTTTCCCCTCCCCCTGCCTGACAAATGCCTTGTCATCCTGCAAAGTCTGGCTTCAGTGTCCTCTTCTCCGGGAAGGCTTCTGGGCTTCCTACTCCAAGATGGAACTACCCTCTCCCTCCACTCTGCTCACAGCCTTCTACTAAGGCACTATTACTAGAATCACAATCATTTCGGTGTCTGCCTTCTCAACATAATGTGCTATCAGAGCAAGCACCTCCTTCAAGAGTTTTGTCTCATGATCCCGGAAACTCTGGCTCAGAGTCGGTACTGAGTGACAGCAGTTGCACACAAAGGCAAAGGGACCCGTCATGGTGCGAACCTCCTCTCATATTCTCGCGGGTGATCACGAGAACATGTTGTGCTACAGGTGTTCCATCACCAGTTCCAAAGGGTGGGTGTAAGGCAGGGGCAGGATGTCCCCACCCCACCAAGCAATCAATGGTCCAGACATGAAGGTGTCCTTCAGTTCTGCTCAGGCCTGACACTGGCTAGCCGGAGATGGCAGCGCACCCCACGGGTTAAGGGTTCGGTCCTACAAGGCTTCCCCCGACACCCCCAACACACACACACACTTCAGACGCCACTCACAAGTCCAGCTGTCACCTGTGCTTCCGACTAACCGGCTATACATCAGAGGTGCCAACGACCCCCCTCCTCCGGTTCGATTAATTTACTAGAGCGGCTCACGGAACTCAGAGACATTTTACTTACTAGGTCGCTGGTTTATTACGAAAGGCTATAACTCAGGAACAGCCAGATGCAGAGATGCACGGGGCAAGGGTGGGGAAAGGGCGTGGAGCTTCCATGCTCTCTCCAGGCTGTCTCTCTCCCAGCGTTCACCAACCCAGAGGCTCTCCAAACCCGACCGTGGCGGGGCTTTATGGAGGTTTCATTGTATAGTCATGGTTGACTGAATCACTGGCCATTAGCGATTAATTCAACCCTCTCCCCTCTCTGGATATCAGGGGGGTGGGACTCAAAAGAAAAAGGGCAAAGACCAAATATATACTTCTCCTTATAAAACACAACATTACAGTGGCCAAGGACTCACCGGGGAACACTGGGCCCGGTTTCACACAAAACACTTTTGGGTGGTGAGCAAAGCATCTCAGGATCATTTTATGAAGCTGGAGAGAAGAAAGCCTGGGCAATCATTTCTGACACACTTGGAGCACACTAGTGGGCTGTGTGGGTACAATAAAGTGTGTTTAAATGGCTTCCTTTCCTAACAGGGAGATAGACCATACTGTTTATTTAAACAAAGATGGCACAACTGGGATGGAGGCCTCACGGCCAGAGCCGAGTGCCCCATGTCTGTGCAGGAGCCAACGCCAGAGACCCCAAGCCCGTAGGCGAACAGCCACAATCTTCAATAAACCAGAGTGTTTTTGTTTCTGTATTTAGCTTCTGAGAGAGAGGCAGTACAGAGGAAAACAAGCTGTGATGACGGATTCAGTGAAAAAGATAAAAGTACAACTTCCAGGGCATGTCTTGAGGCCAGTAAACATTAAGCCATCTCCCGCAGCTCCTGTTGGTCCAAAAGAGGAAAACCTATGTTTGCATTAATGACTGAGCCACTGCAAGTGCCTGAGTCAAGGAGGAAAAGAGATTTAATTCTCTTCAGAGCAGTTTACACTTAAGGTCTTAATAATGTCCATGGTATAAAATGACAAACTTGCCACTTAACCTTCTGTTCTCAAAAAATAAATCAAACCATGCCTCATTCAACCCAAACCTTAGCTAGGTGGCCAGGTAAGGGGGTCCCAGTCTCCCCTCCCCGCACTCATGGGCATACAACACACACACACACACACACACACACACACACACACACACACACACACACGAGCCTAAATCCCTCTCCCTAAGATCCAGACACACCCCGCATGTCTGATGTGGCGGCATCTATTTGCATAAGTTCAGTTGCATGGGAGTCAAAGGTTCTAAAAACAAAAAGGAAAGATTGGAGCGGGGTGGGGGAAAAGAGGCCAGATCTGTTCTAATCCTTAGCCCAGCTCTGGGGACTTGTACCTGAGCCCTACTGCAGAAGAAACAGATCCTGTAGGTAGAAAATGAAGGACCTCTTTTCACGAGGATCTCTGTGAGCAGAGATGCTTTGTTGACCAAGAGTGAGGCAGAGGAGAGAGCCCTTCTCCCACCTGTCTGAAGCCAGCGCAGCTCTGGCCCCTAGAACACTCAAGGGGGCAGCGCCGCTCCAGCACCTGAGCGCCATCCCCGTCCCCAGCACTCTCAGGAGGGGCGGGGACACGGCAGGGACAGAGGGAAGGCAGCACCAACCGAAGGGGCTCAGCAGAGATGATGCTGCGGCAACTGTCATGATCATGAACACACGTAAGGCCCCTCCCTTGGGACCCCCCAGAAGTGACGGCTGACGCTTTGCAGGGGGCCAAGGTCTCACATGAGGAGTGGGGGTGAGAGCCAGGAAAACCCATCCTGTGGTTGTTGATGTGAACGCTTCTGCTCTCACAGGCGAGTGAGGCTCAGGGAAACTCAGATTACACAGGATTTTTTTTTTTTTCATGGTTGAGAAAAAAATTTTATTTATACAGCATACATATAAGTTAAAAAGTGGCAGAATGTTAACAGTTACTGAATCTAGATACAGAATACATGGGTGTTCGTTATACTATTCACTCAAATTTTCTACATATTAAAATATTTCATAATAAAAAACTGGAACATAATAAAATTAAAAGGGGCCTAAATGCAATGAGGTACCCAAGAACAGGTCCCTGAGACAAAAAAAAAAAAAAATACATTAGTAGAAAAACTGGCGAAATCTGAATAAAGTCTGTACTATAGTTAATATTATTGTATTAATGGTAATTTCCTAGTAAATGTGCCATGGTTATATAAGATGTTAAGGGGAAGCTGGATAAAGGGAACTCCCTATACCACCTTTGCAAATTTTCTGTAAATCTAAAATTATTCCAAAATAAAAAGTTATTTTTAAAAGGGGGCAACTAGTATATAAAAGCTAGAAGTTTTCATTGATTGTTTTTTGACAGAATACATGAAATAGGACTACTTGTTAATAACGCTAGTCAGTCAATAAGGAAAATAAGTGATCAGTAACACAAAGCGTCTGACTGTAGGTCTTCCAAGAAAGGGAAAAGGACTAACAAACAAGAATACAGTGCTTTACCATGTACAGGCCTTTCACATACATTCCATTTGCCCCTCACAACATCGCTGTGAGGTAGGCAGCCCAGATATTATTCCCATTTAACAGATGAGGAAAGTGAATCTCAGAGCAATTAACTGATGTGCCCAAGGTTCTACAGTTAGTAACTAATTTGTATTCATATCAGTCTTTGGCCTAAAAATTCAGCACCCCACCTCCCCTCATACTTGCCTACCTACTTCACAGGGATAACGAAGATAAAATGAATTCAATGCTAGAAAAATACTTTGAGGGAAATAATTTTCCATGATGTATGGCTCATTCCCCTTCTTGTCCCAGCTTGTGCGTAAACACAGAATTTTATATTGCCTCTGTTCTGTGTTCAGCTAAGCAACTAAGTAAGACAGGGGAACAGTGTGATCCTCTTTCAAGTTATATAAATTACAATCAGGGTAACTGCTATTATAGCAAGTTGAAAAACAACACAGAAAGGCCAATGTGCAACTACACAGGATTTATTGTACCCTTATTTTCATCATTAATTATTCAAGAAATAGACTGCTTCAATGTTTTTATATACTGCAGGAACTCAATGACTGCTTACAGCTCAAACAAAGCATATTTCATGATTTAAGTTGATATATGTAGATTTCTACTCTTTGTTTGAAGTACTAAAACAAAATGGAACAGTGGATCAAACCTAATAAAGCTATTTATCAAATATCACCAGTGGGTAGCTTGAAATTATATTAGAATAAAGAGTTACTGGGAATTTGCAACTCTGCAAACACATGCTTTCAGTAGAAACTAAGAACTTTCTTCTGAGTAAATCAAATAAAGGGAGATTCCCCCATAGGTTGAAGGGGGGGGTTCTATAAAATTGGAAATTGGAGAGTCAGTTCAAATGAATAACACCCCTGTATTCAAAGCAGTACTTCTACTACTGTGCCTTTAAAACGAAGGATTATCCCAGAGGGAAGAGTGGGAAAACCGTACACTGACCCTCTGTCTCTCCATCATTTACACAGAAAGATTAGAAACAGAATAAAGTCAGAAGCTCCCCAAACGTCAAATACACCACCATGTATAAAACAGACAGCTAGGGCTTCCATGGTGGCACAGTGGTTAAGAGTCCACCTGCCGATGCAGGGGACACGGGTTCGTGCCCCAGTCCGGGAAGATCCCACATGCCGCGGAGCGGCTGGGCCCGTAAGCCATGGCCGCTGAGCCTGCGCGTCCGGAGCCTGTGCTCCGCAACGGGAGAAGCCACAGATGGGTGGGATGGGAGGCAGGGGGAGGTCGGTCCAAGAGAGAGGGGATATATGTATACATATAGCTGATTCACTTCATTGTACAGCAGAAACGAACACAACATTGTAAAGCAATTATATTCCAATAAAAAAATAATAAAGTGGCTGTCGATAGCAGAAAAATCACTTAGGAATTTAGTACAGATGTCTGTCATCCAACTATCTTTTCATTTCAACTATATTTGCCTGGGGTGGGATTTTATTTAAATTCAGGAAGCAGTAAATATAACCAGAGACTAATAAATGGCTTTAGAGGCTCAGATTACTCAAAGCCATCCCAACACAGCAGGAAAAATATATTCCCCACATTGTCCTCCCTTTTTTCATTATTTCCCCAACCCTCTGCAACCCTGGGTCCATTTTCTATTTTATTGGATATTACTCATTGAAATAAATCACCATCATTTCTGAAACAATTCAGTGATAACCAATCAATAACAAAGGACACACGTTGCCTACTGCTACACTGACAATAAAGACAAACAAAACAAAGCAGTGAAGTATGATGAAGTAAGCAAGGTGCTTCTTAAGAGATGATGACAACCTCAGTAATGTACCAACAGGCAAAAATCTTAAAAGCAACCTTGGTGCATTTCAAAAAGCTCATTTGTTTTTCAGAGATATTCTGGCTGTGTTTCTCCTATTCATCTTACTCTAGACTGGCATTTTCTCTCCCCTCTCCTCCAGACACCCGATGCCCACAGAAGATGGGAATGTTCCTGAAGAGAACAGGCAGCTTCTCTTCGAGCAAAACAGCCTCTATCTGAACACAACAGGCGAAGCAGTGCATAAACCTGCCAAATGACCAGCACTTCTGAAAGAAACACCCCAACCAGAATACTCAGAAATGGCATTCAGGGTATTAAGCAATTACATGTTGCCTAAACTGGGAAACGCCAAGAACGTGCAGTTGATCTGTCACTTCACTGCTTGTCAGCATTTCCTGCCTGCCTTAGGCCTATCATAGGTCACATCCCTGGAGGTGGGCAATTTCTCCTTGGTTTTCTGCTCCCTTAAATAGCCGCTCTTTGGGGGGACCTCATTTCAACTTACTTTTCTAATATTTTGCTAAAGGAAATAAACAGATCAGTTACAAATGGATTATCACTTTGAAATGTCAATAATGAAGAGTATTTGCGTTGCAACAAAAATTGATGCAGTTTATTTACCATGGAGCAAATAACTTCATTAAAAGGATTCACATAATCTTCACTGCTCTCAGATCTACAAGTTTATCATATATATTTGAATAACTACAGTGGCAACAACAAAAAGGACAGGTTATAAATCTATTTTTTAGGTCCCTTAAAGTTTAAATGACTAGATAAATAAGGATTTTTCATTGACCTTGCTTTTGGTACAGATTCTAAATCAGAAAAGACATTGTTTTCATTACAGTAACCCCCCGCCCTTATCTGTGGAGGATACATTCCAAGACCCCCAGTGATGCCTGAAACCACGGGTAGTACTGAACCCTATATATATACTATGTTTTTTTCCTATACATACATACCTATGATAAAGTTTAATTTATAGATTAGGCTCAGTAAGAGATTAACAACAATAGCTACTAATAAAATAGAACAACTATAATAATACACTGTAATAAAAGTTATGTGAATGTGGTCTCTCTGTCTCTCAAAATACCTTAGTGTGCTGTACTCACCCTTCTTGTGATGATGTGAGATGATAAAATGCCTATGGGATGAGATGAAGTGAGGTGAACAATGTAGGCCTTGTGACGCAGGCTGCTATCGACCTTCTAACATGTAAAGGAGGACCATCTACTTAAGGTGATCCTGGATCACTGAGCCATGAGGATGTTGATGGCTGGATATCAGGGGCAGACGATGTCAATGGCTAGGGATCCTGGGTGGGACGGCGTGAGATTCCAACACAATACTCAGAACAGCGCACAATTTAGAACCTATGAACTGTTTATTTCTGGAATTTTCCATTTAATATTTTTGGACCACAGTTGACCTTGGGTAACTGAAACCTCAGAAAGTGAAACCGCGGGTAAGGGGGTTCTACTGTAGTTTAAAATGTATTTTCTAGAAAATTCCCCTCCCTTAAATTTGTGTAGTGCTTTACAGTGTTTCAAAACATTTTCACAGCTATCACCACAGTTGATCCTCCCCAAAATCTTACGGGATAGCAAATTCCAAAACCAGAATAGGTCAAGGGATCCTAACTGGATTCGTTACACCCCATCACTCCAGCCACCATTGTTCATAGCCTTGTTCTCATGTTTTTAAATCTCATTATGTCTTTCTGCTGCAAATTTAGTAGTAACTTCTTCAATCTTTCTTCTAGTTCATTAATTCTCTCTTAATCTGTATCTCAAATACTATTTATACCAAACACTCCGTTTTTCATTTTGATAATTACAGTTTTTACTTCTAAAAACCCCAGTTGGTCTTCAGATCTGCCTGTCATTTTTGCTTGATTATCAAAATATCATTTTTATTTTAACAGAAAGTAACAAGTACTGGAGAGGAAGTGGAGAAACTGGAACCCTGTGCACTGTTGGTGGGCATGTAAAATGTGCAGCTGTTATGGAAAACAAAAAAAAATTTAAACAGAATAACCATATGATCCAGCAATTCCACTTCTGGACATATACACAAAAGAAGTGAAAGCAGCGTCTTGAAGAGAGATATTTGTACCCCCATGTTCATAGCAGTGTTATTCACAACAGCCAAAATGGTAAGCAATCCAAGTGTCCAGTGGCTAAGATTCCATGCTCCCAATGCAGGGTGCCTAGGTTCGATCCCTGGTCAGGGAACTAGATCACATATGCTGCAACTAAAGATCCCGCATACCACAACGAAGATTCCACATGCCACAACTAAAATCCGGCACAGCCAAATAAATAAATAAATATTTCAGAGTGTCCATCGGCAGATAAATGGGTAAACAAAATGGAGTATAAATAACGTAACATTATTCAGCCTTAAAAAGGAAGGGGATTCTGACACCTGCTGCAATATGAATGAACCTGGCAGACACTGTGCTAAGTGAAATAAGTCAGGCACAAAAAGACAAATACTGTATGAGGCAACTTACATGAGATACCTAGAACAGTCAAATTCACAGAGACAGAAAGTAGGACGGTGGCTGCCAGGGGCTGGGGGAGGGGAGAAACAGGGAGTTAGGGTTTAAGGCGTGCAGAGGGTTTGTTTTACAAGGTGAGAGCAGTTCTGGAGATGGATGGTGGCAACGGTTGTATAATATTGTGAACGCATTTAATACCACTGAACTGTACGGTTAAGATGGTAAATTATAGGTTCTGCGTATTTTACTACAATTGAAAACACTTGTTAAATGTGCGGGGCGATCAGCAGTTCAGAGGACAGAGACCAGGAAGCAGAGGCTTCCTGCGTGTCTACCACGTGCTGATCTCTGACCTCTGCACCCCCCCACCCCCACTCACTCTTCTCAGATTCCCCCAGGCAGCGCGACAGAATTAGAAATACAGGAAGTATTAAATAAAGGACAACTACTATTATTATAGTCTCACCATCATCCTCATTAAGGAAACAGAGAAGAAACTCAGGCTCAGAGCGCTGGACCCATGGTTACGCCCAGCACTTTTTCCAAGACTCCATTCAGAACCTGCGACCACGTGCCCTTCAGGTGCTTTCTGGGAAATGATGGGTCCTTACTCGCCCTGGAAGTCACAGCCCTGACTTTGGATGCCTAAGTATTTCAATCACAAGCAGTGAACAATGTAGGCCTTGTGACGCAGGCTGCTATCGACCTTCTAACATGTAAAGGAGGACCATCTACTTAAGGTGATCCTGGATCACTGAGCCATGAGGATGTTGATGGCTGGATATCAGGGGCAGACGATGTCAATGGCTAGGGATCCTGGGTGGGACGGCGTGAGATTCCAACACAATACTCAGAACAGCGCACAATTTAGAACCTATGAACTGTTTATTTCTGGAATTTTCCATTTAATATTTTTGGACCACAGTTGACCTTGGGTAACTGAAACCTCAGAAAGTGAAACCGCGGGTAAGGGGGTTCTACTGTAGTTTAAAATGTATTTTCTAGAAAATTCCCCTCCCTTAAATTTGTGTAGTGCTTTACAGTGTTTCAAAACATTTTCACAGCTATCACCACAGTTGATCCTCCCCAAAATCTTACGGGATAGCAAATTCCAAAACCAGAATAGGTCAAGGGATCCTAACTGGATTCGTTACACCCCATCACTCCAGCCACCATTGTTCATAGCCTTGTTCTCATGTTTTTAAATCTCATTATGTCTTTCTGCTGCAAATTTAGTAGTAACTTCTTCAATCTTTCTTCTAGTTCATTAATTCTCTCTTAATCTGTATCTCAAATACTATTTATACCAAACACTCCGTTTTTCATTTTGATAATTACAGTTTTTACTTCTAAAAACCCCAGTTGGTCTTCAGATCTGCCTGTCATTTTTGCTTGATTATCAAAATATCATTTTTATTTTAACAGAAAGTAACAAGTACTGGAGAGGAAGTGGAGAAACTGGAACCCTGTGCACTGTTGGTGGGCATGTAAAATGTGCAGCTGTTATGGAAAACAAAAAAAAATTTAAACAGAATAACCATATGATCCAGCAATTCCACTTCTGGACATATACACAAAAGAAGTGAAAGCAGCGTCTTGAAGAGAGATATTTGTACCCCCATGTTCATAGCAGTGTTATTCACAACAGCCAAAATGGTAAGCAATCCAAGTGTCCAGTGGCTAAGATTCCATGCTCCCAATGCAGGGTGCCTAGGTTCGATCCCTGGTCAGGGAACTAGATCACATATGCTGCAACTAAAGATCCCGCATACCACAACGAAGATTCCACATGCCACAACTAAAATCCGGCACAGCCAAATAAATAAATAAATATTTCAGAGTGTCCATCGGCAGATAAATGGGTAAACAAAATGGAGTATAAATAACGTAACATTATTCAGCCTTAAAAAGGAAGGGGATTCTGACACCTGCTGCAATATGAATGAACCTGGCAGACACTGTGCTAAGTGAAATAAGTCAGGCACAAAAAGACAAATACTGTATGAGGCAACTTACATGAGATACCTAGAACAGTCAAATTCACAGAGACAGAAAGTAGGACGGTGGCTGCCAGGGGCTGGGGGAGGGGAGAAACAGGGAGTTAGGGTTTAAGGCGTGCAGAGGGTTTGTTTTACAAGGTGAGAGCAGTTCTGGAGATGGATGGTGGCAACGGTTGTATAATATTGTGAACGCATTTAATACCACTGAACTGTACGGTTAAGATGGTAAATTATAGGTTCTGCGTATTTTACTACAATTGAAAACACTTGTTAAATGTGCGGGGCGATCAGCAGTTCAGAGGACAGAGACCAGGAAGCAGAGGCTTCCTGCGTGTCTACCACGTGCTGATCTCTGACCTCTGCACCCCCCCACCCCCACTCACTCTTCTCAGATTCCCCCAGGCAGCGCGACAGAATTAGAAATACAGGAAGTATTAAATAAAGGACAACTACTATTATTATAGTCTCACCATCATCCTCATTAAGGAAACAGAGAAGAAACTCAGGCTCAGAGCGCTGGACCCATGGTTACGCCCAGCACTTTTTCCAAGACTCCATTCAGAACCTGCGACCACGTGCCCTTCAGGTGCTTTCTGGGAAATGATGGGTCCTTACTCGCCCTGGAAGTCACAGCCCTGACTTTGGATGCCTAAGTATTTCAATCACAAGCTGATTTCTTCACCTTCATAAGGCACAGGTCTGGGTCTTAAAAGATGCTTTGACCAGTACCACCTCTGAGGACAGTTTTTACAACAAGTACCACCCTATGAGTAGACAAAGGCCACTGAACAGAAGTGTCCACCCCCTGGGCTCAGTCTCCCCTGGTGACCCAGAGCGGGGACTCCGGGCCAGGCTTCCAGGTCCACTGAAAAAGACAGCTGCTTTCCATGCCATCACAGAGGCAGCATTCAAGAATCTAACGTTTAAATATAATCAGGATTTACCCTTGCTGGAGGCAAAGTCTGGTTCTGGGCAGTAAAAAAGGCTATAATGAGTTGCTCTGATGGATTTCTTTCAGGCCTGCTAATGCACTGTCACATCAGTAGAGACTTGATGGGAAGCAAATGTAATCCTTTTAGGACAGATAACTAATGCTCTACCGGACTCCCCAGGGTGTTTCTTTATGAGCGGATTTATTCTTTACTAATGCCCTAAGATTAGTTACTGATGACCTGATCTAAACCCCTAAAAAGTCCAAAAGCTCTCTTTAAACTAAAAAAATTAATAGGTGATACTCTCCCATAAAAGAGTGAGTCCGTAAGGCCACCATCGTTCCACCCACCAGCCCACTGTGGTATCTGCATCGCTCCCTTTTGCAGGACACCACGTCTACACTGCAGCCTTCCTCAAACCAGTGGTTCTCAAACTTAGCCTCGTGTCAGAATCCGCTGACACGGATTCTGAGAGTTTGTTTAAAGCACAGCCTGCCAGGCCCCACCCACCACCACAGTTTCTGATTCAGCACATCTGGAAGATGGCCAAGAACGTGTGTTTCTCACGAGATCCTGGGGGATGTCTCTGCCGCTATTCCCAAGATCGCACGTCACCACCTCCTTACTTTTCCACAGCTACTTCTGTGGGAATGCTGGACATCCTCTTGGGATGTCAGCTCCTCAGTAATTCTGCTCACATCATGTCTAAACCCCAGTGGGGACCAGGGGCAGCCCAGGTCTCCTCCCTCTTGCGCTGCTCTCAGCTCCTTCTGCCCTTCGTCTGCCTGAGGGGTCAAAAACAGGGTCTAAGGAATGAGGAGGTGGAGGGCGTGCCCAAGGACCTGGTTGGCTCTTTCCTTTTTGCTTCCACACCACCAGGGGGGAGTGAGGGAGCACAAGCCCTCACCAACTCTTTTCCTTCACAAAAGGAGATGCTTCTCTCAGGGACCCTGAGAAGCAGAGGCAGGGGCAAGGCAGGATTCGGTGTTCCTGAGTTTCCTGCCAAACAACCAAACTAATGTCGTCTTAACAGCAGTCCACTTTGACTCCTGACGCCTGTCTTCAGATACCAGTCCCTTCATGAAACCTTTCCCACCCGGACATCTGAAGGACATACCTTTTCCTCCTTGTATACATGTATGTCCTTTTCGGTTCATCCCCTCCGTGCCTTATTCCCTTCTGAATTGTACACAGAAAGTACTCATTAACTATTTACTGAATTTAATTGAAACATACTCACAGGTCAGACAGTGAGCACTGCACCATTTCTAAAGCAAGAGTCATAGAAATTATACATCAACAGCATTTAATATTTAGAAAAGTTGTTTTCAAAAACGAGTCCCCTAAAAATGTACTTCAGGAGAAAGACATGCAGCTACGGACCAGAAGAGCGTTCATAACACCTCTGCAAGTTTCCAAACATTCTACGTATTCTTTCCAGGAGCACATGTATAATATAATGCATTTGGCCCCCTAAAAACTGTTAACAGTAAAACGAAAATTAACCTTGGGAAATAATGCAGAAATTAAATTGATTTGCTCGATGATTTTCTTTCTTAGAAGCATGGCCCTTACTTCACTTACACTACCAAAGAAAAAATGTAATAGCGATAGTGTAGAGCTTTCCTTTAAAGGGAACAAAAGATGGCAACTCACCTTAGAATTAGTTGTAACATCACATCTTCACAATGTAAACCGATGAGAGTTCTAAATAATGCCAGGGACACCACACAAAGCTGGGAAGCAAGAAAAATATCTATTTCAGATATTGGAAGGACAGCTCTACTTCACACAGATGGTAAATAAATCAGAATTACAAAATAAAATGACCTTTTTTTTTTAGCAGTTTTGATTAAGAAAAATGTAGAATTACCCTCCTAATAAAATGCCTGTGCTCATATTCCCAACTTGTAAAGATCCAGATAAATATGTCCCCTACAACTCCCCAATACACACACACACACACCCCATCTCCTATTTATGTCATTTGTTTTCCTAGTTATTTTCAAATACGACACTGGTTATTTGAAAGACAGGGCTAACAGAAAATTGCATATACCCCAGCCATCTCTCTCTCCAGAGTCCTCAGCCCTAAGCCTCAGCTCTCCTTGCCTTATCCCTTGGCTTTGGGGCAAACATTCTCCCGGGTTCCATTTCCCATAGTGCTGAGGGATGATGATATACTTTCCTAGGATGTTCATTAAAAAACAAGATTTCCTGCAGTCTCTGATTTCCAAAAAGGAAAGATAAACTGTCCAACAGAGAAGGTTCCCAAAGGTGCATTATAAAATCACCGTGCCTTTTGGGAGTAAGCTTTTGCTGTTCCATCAGGCCACTTAAGTAATTTAGGCTCTCATTCTTTGTACAGGAGAATAAGGGCTAGCCTGTGTTCTAGGCAGGACAGGTTAACAAGCCGGTCAATGAAATCCGTAACGGTGTTGTAGAGAAAGAGCTGTACTTGGCGTGCCCCAAAACACCTCTTGTGCTCAGGACAGGTCACACCTTACAGTTAGGAAGAAGCAAATACTTCATTCCGTTCCTTCCACGCCTTTGCACATGCTGTTTCTCTGCCTGGAATGTCTTCCTCTGTCTCCTCTGCACGATAACCCTACTTATTCTCAAAGACTGACTGTAGGCATCACCTCTCCTAGGAAATCTTTCTTCTCTTTTTCCCAGGATTACCACTCAACACCCGCTTTCCCCAGTCCGAGTCCTCTCTATATGTTGCCATAGTAACCTGGGCAAATCACTGTCAAGGGTGCTCAGCACCCTGTATCTGTCTTTTTATTACTGAGTCCAGGGAGTTCATTATTCTACATACAAGTATCTTTTCAGACACATGATTTGCAAAGATTTCTTCTTATTTTGTCAGCTGTTTTTTCAATTTCTTAATGGTGTCCTTTGAAACACAAAAGTTTTTACTTTTTTACAGATTTTAGATTTCTTCTTGAATCAGTTTCAGAAGTTTGTGTCTTTCGCAGGAATAAAGACACAGACCTACTAGAGAATGGACTTGAGGATATGGGGAGGGGGAAGGGTAAGCTGTGACAAAGCGAGAGAGAGGCATGGACATATATACACTACCAAACGTAAGGTAGGTAGCTAGTGGGAAGCAGCCACGTAGCACAGGGATATCAGCTCAGTGCTTTGTGACCGCCTGGAGGGGTGAGATAGGGAGGGTGGGAGGGAGGGAGACACAAGAGGGAAGAGATATGGGAACATATGTATATGTATAACTGATTCACTTTGTTATAAAGCAGAAACTAACACACCATTGTAAAGCAATTATACTCCAATAAAGATGTAAAAAAAAAAAAAGTAAAATTTTAGTAACTATGAAAAAAGAAGTTTGTGTCTTTCTAGAATCTGCCTGTTTCATCTAATTTATCCAATATTTTGGCATGCAGTTGTTCACAGTATTCCCTTATAATCCTATTTATTTATTTATTAACTACGTTTTTTATCAATGCATACAGATGTCATTAACTATGAAGAAAAGGGAAGGCATACTTATTACAAAAATCAGAATCATGGTTATTTCTGCAGGAGAGGGAGAGGGTTGTAATCAGAGAGGGCTACCGAGGGGCTTATGAGGTGTTGGCAATGTTTCATTCTCCCCTGAATGATGATGACATGGTGTTTTCTTTACAATTAAACTGTATGTTTAGCCTTTATACAGTTTTGCTCTGTATGAATATTGTATCTCATTATAAACTCTGACAAGGCATCATTCCACTGGGCAGAGGCTGCAATAGTAGTTCTCAATGTCTGGTCCAAGTCTTCCCATGGGTACAATGGATATAATCCTTTTTAGTTCTATAAGGTCAACAAACAGTAATACCCCCTCTTTCGTTCTAGATTTTACTAATTTGACTCTTCTCACTTTTTTTCTTAGTAGTCTAAAAGTTTGTCAATTTTGTCAACTTTTTCAAAGAACCAGCTTTTTTATGATGTTTTTTGGTTTGTCTTTATTGAATGAAAGATTCTTTAAATTCTATAGTACTTTATAATTTTCAAAAGTTTCACACACATTGATTCCATATAATCCCATAATATCCCTTTTCACCCCTACCCCTATATTGCCCTTCCTTCCTTCCCTCTCCCCACTGGTAACCATGTTTGTTCTCTATATCTGTGAGTCTGCTTCTTTTTTGTTTTATTCACTAGTTTGTTGTATTTTCTAGATTCCCCATGTAACTAATATTAAGACAGTATTTGTCTTTCTCTGTCTGACTTATTTCACTTAGCATAATGCCCTCTAAGTCCATCCAAATTTTGCAAATGGCAAAATTTCATCCCTTTTTATGGCTGACTAGTATTCCATTGAATATATATATACCACACCTTCTTTAAACATTCATCTGTTGGTGGATACTTTGGTTGCTTCCATACCTTGGCAAATGTAAATAATGCTGCTATGAACATTGGAGTGCATGTATCTTTCTGAATTAGTGTTTCTGTTTTTTTTGAATATACACTCAGGAGTGGAATTGCTGGGTCATATGGTAGTTCTATCTTTAGTTTTCTTGAGAAACCTCCATAGTGTTTTCCACAGTGGCTGCACCAATTTACATTCCCATCAACAATGGAAGAGGGTCAAAGAACCAACTTTTTGTTTTGGTGATTTTCTATTGATTTTGTTGTTTTTCTAGTCTTCATTTCCTTACTTTCTGCTCTAATCCTTATTATTTCCTTCCTTCTGCTTGGTTTGAGTTTGCTCTTCTTTTTCCAGTGTCTTAAAGTAGGTTAGGCTACTGATTTGAGATTTTTCTTCTTTTTTAACGTAGGTGTTTACAGCTATATATTTCCCTCTTGGCAGTGTTATACTGCATCCCGTAAGTTTTGGTATGTTGTATCTTCATTCTCATTTATCTCAAAGTACATTCTCATTTCCCTTGTGATTTCTTCTTTGACCCACTGGTTACTTAGGAGTACTGTTTAATTTCCACATATTTGTGAATTTTCTTTCTGTCAATAAACTTTAATTTCAATCCATTGTGGCCAGGGAACATACTTGGTATAATTTCAATCGCTTTAAATTCATTGAAAGTGATTATCACATGGTCCATCTCGGACAGTGTTCATTCCATGTGCACTTGAAGAGAATGTACATTCTGCTGCTGTTGGGTGGAGTGTTCTACAGATGCCTGTGCTAGGTCTAGTTGGTTTATAGCATTGTTCAAGTCTCCTATTTCCTTATTCATCTCCTGCCTACTTGTTCTATTATAAAAAAGTAAGGTGCTGAAATATCCCACAACTATTGTTGTATCTTCTATTTCTCCCTTAAATTCCACCAGTTTTTACTTCATAAATTTTGGGACTCTGTTTTTAGATGCACATATATTTATAATTGTTATATCTTTCCAAGGGGTTGACCCTTTATCATTATAAAATGTCCCTCTTTCTCTCTAGTAAATTTCTTGTTGTTTTTTTTTAATTTCTTGTTTTAAAGTCTAATCTGTGGCTTATTAGTATAGCCACTCAAGCCTTGTTTTGGTTGCTGTTTGTGTAACCTATTTTTTCTATCCGTTAACTTTCAATCTACTGTTATCTTTGAATCTAAAGTGTATCTCCAGTTGGCAGCAAATAACTTGGATCTAGTTTTTTATCTAGTCTGACAATCTCTGTCTTTTGATTGAATTTTTAATCTATTTACATTTAATATTATCATTATAGTTGGATTTATATCTGCCCTTTTACTTTTTGTTTTCTATATGTCTGATGTCTTTTTGTTCCTCTATTCCTATTTTACTGTCTTCTTTTACATTAAGTGAATATTTCCCCCATAGTAACACTTTAATTCCTTTAATGATATTTTTTACTATTTTTTTGAGTTACTAGTGGTTGCTCTAGACCTTACCATATACATCTTAATTTATCAGAGTCTACTTCAGATTTACACTAAATTAATTTTAGTGAAATACAGAAATGTTACTCTTATATAGCTCTATTCCTTCTTACCCCCCTTTGTGCTATTACTGTTATACACATTACATCTACATATGTTACAAACAATAACACTGTTAATTATTCCTTTACCTTTTTTTGCATTTTTAATGGAGCTTTTTTCTGAAGTATAGTTGATTTACAATATTATATTAGTTTCAAGTGTACAACATAGTGATTCAATATTTTTATAGATTATACTCCATTTAAAGTTATTATAAAATATTGGCTATATTCCCTGTGCTGTACAATGTATCCTTGTAGCTTATTTATTTCATAAATAGTAGTTTGTACCTCTTAATCTCCTACCCCTATCTTGCCCCTCCGCTCTTCCTCTCCCCACTGGTAACCACCAGCTTGTCCTCTATATCTGTTTCTGTTTTGTTAAATTCATTCATTTGTTTTATTTCTTAGATTCCACATGTAAGTGATAACACAGAATATTTGTCCTTCTCTGTCTGACTTATTTCACTCAGCATAATGCCCTCTAGTTCCACCCATGCTGTTGCAAATAGCAGAATTTCATTTTTTCTATGGCTGAGTAATATTCCATTGTATATTTATACCACATCTTTATCCATTCATCTGTTGATGGACACTTAGGTTGCTTCCATATCCTCGCTATTGTAAATAATGCTGCTATGAACATTAGAATGCATGTATCTTTACAAATTAGTGTTTTCATTTTCTTCAAATATACCTTTGCTTTTAAAACAATAATTGCACTTAAATAGACAGCCTTTGGAGAGAGGGTTGCAAAGGATTACACTAATGGTATAAGAGGATTTTCAAAGTTAATCAGAGCACCAAACTAAAGAATGACTACCTAAACTCACAACTGCCCAGACGTGCATTTCAAAACACTTATGGACAGAAATATGATCTCTAAATACCCAGACTTGATACACTTTGGTTCCCTGGCTTTACCTGAACTTAATTAAGCCCATATGTTCCCCTGTACCTTGTCTCCTCAGAAGCACATTCTGCTGGTTCTACAGAAGAAAGTGCCAACCCAGACAAATTGAGAAAAATTGTCCTATGAAAGGCAGTAACTCCCACCTCCCTGACAGAAGGGCTCCTGATAGCAAAACAAATTATCTAGTTCATCTCTTCCCAAATAGAAAAGCAATGGCTTAAAGAAAACAGAATCTTCATAATTTTATTCCAAAAACAAACTCTCCTGAAATCTGTCTTGAGCTATAAATTCCCTTCCTCTGGGGCCTTCCTTACCTGAAATGGGGTGTTGATTCGGCTCGTGAGAGTATCTAGGATGTGGACGTTCTCATGCTGGTGCAACAGGATAAAACGGAGGAAGATCTCAAGTAGTGCTGGCTCAGAGATGCTACGCAGAAAAAGGTCCAGATATGCAGTTGTGGTCATGACCTCCTCCACAGTCACCTGGGACCAATGACAGAGTGAGCACAGGTAAGCATCCCCTCAATGCTCTGATACATGCCTCCTCAATGGCCCCCAGCCTCACCGCAGTGAACCCATCAAGGCAAGAACACGCCTGCCACAAGAACACACTTCAGAGCTTCATGTGAAGCCCATAACCTATTCACATTCCACAAAACCTCATGCTGTTTCCGCCCTTTAATTCAGTAAGGGAAAAGCAAAGGCAGAAAGAAGCAATTCAAGTGTTCCAACGACTCTAATCACCAGATGCAGTTCGAACACCATCAAGATTTTAGCGTGTAATCACAAAGGAGAAAAAAAGGTAACAGAAAGTATTTCCATGGTCAGTAAGGGATTAATTATAAAGCTCAGTACAACTTGTTTCATTATTAGTCATTCAATAAACCTTTATTGGGACCTGCTATGTACAGGAGCTAGGAACATAAGAACATATTTTCTGTCTAGGAAGTTGGGTTATATATATGCTCTAGCAAACAAAATAATAATATAATAAATAGCAAGTGAGAGGTCCAGACACAAAATGCTGCTGCACACAAGATGTTCAGATATGTTTCTGGAAAGTTGTACGCCAAATTTTTATAACTGAATAATATATATATAAGTATTATTTATAAAGTGCTATAAGAGTTTACTGCTTATGAAGTAACTGTGACTTTTTTTAATAATACAGATTACTATTTTCTATGTGGTGTGATTTTCCCACGTAGTAAAACATTGATCTTTCAGGAAACAGAACCCTCTGAACAGTCAAGTTTTTCAAAGAGCTAAGGATTTGATCCTTAAAGCATCAAAATTTTAATTTTACAATTTTTATTGGGAATATTTTAAGAGCTAATATACGTTTCTTCGTCCTCCTAAAAGCAGCATAGGGGTCATCAATTGCCTTGCCATCTGTAATATAGAAAGACTCAAACAGGGGTACGTGAAAATCACCAGGGAAACAGTTCAAAATTTCAGATTCCAACCTTATACCCTAGAAAGCTTAGAAATCTCCCCTGCCATGAGTCTAATGCACCTGATGCTAAATGAGACAGATGGTGATAATTTTTGAGTGATTACATCTTTTCTTTTCCAGTATTCCATCTTCTTTCTTCCTCCCTTTAAAAGTGTTAACTGTCACTTTATCATACTGTTACTGGGCCATTCCTTTAAAAATACATTCCTCTCCTTTTCTGCCTTCAAAATCCACAAATCGATTTAGAAACCACATGTCCAGACCTGCTATATAAGTGTAGATAGGCCTTGTGCATCTGTGCAAAAAGGCTTAAATTACTTTTACGAATTTCTTGGTTCTTAGGGATGTTCTAGATAGATGAGTTCAAATAGATAAGATATTACCAAATTAGTTCTGTCTGTTTTCTTTATTCTAAGCACGGCCCCTATAGGACCTCTGAATCCACTCAGAATCTATGGACAGCTCACCCGGCAGTACCGTGAGTGGCCCGACACTGCGTCGAGCCCTTCGCTCCCCAGCTCAGAGCCAATCCTGTGAGCCCTCACTCAACACACCCCTGTGTCATCTGGCCAACTGTAAAGGGCTCTCCGTGGCCCAAATATAGCAAAGGAAATAGGTAAGCATCAACTGCACGGCAGATAAATTACCTCGAGAAGAGTGCTTCACGTGGGCTGCCCTGCTTCTGAAACAAACTGCTCCTATCCTGTGTTTTCCCATGTTCGCTAGTCCCAGGCTCACGGCACTTGTAATACTGGCCTGGGACACAAGCTGTGACTTTTTCTTTATTACTCCAGTGCAATGCAAAGAGCCTAGCGCATAGAAATTACTTAATAAGCGTTTCCTGAACAAATGATAATCCCCAAGGACCTAGCAATTTACATTTGCCAGAGTTGAGCTTAAGTTTTTAATTCCTCCCTCTTCTCTGCTTGAGATCTGAAGGCCCCAGTGAGTGGGGATATTTCTTTATAAAGACCTATAGAATAACTGATGTCACCAGTATAGCTAAGGGGGAAAGCCTTTAGGCAAAAAATCTAATTCCCTAACAATCTTGATCACTAGAAAACAACTTGCACTAATCATTCCAAAGGGGCCTTGCATGTAGTTCCTGCAATACTGTTTTCTCAACTTACCTATGGAGTGCTGCTAAGCTGACACGTCACACAGAATTCCAGGAGCTGCCTCTGCATCAGTAATGCAGCATGAGTTTTTCCCCCCTTAAGTTACGCATGACCGTAATAAGCTCAAAAGCACAGCAATAAACTCTTTAGAATCTAAATCTCAGTCTTCAGGGCCTGGCATGAAAGAAGGGAATTAAGCATCTATTGTTTACTACTCTTAAGCTGGATAAATGAAAAGATTTTTTTTTTTTAAGAAATCCAAGCTGTCATTTATAAGCTAAGAGGATTTAAGAAAGCACTTGGAGGGGCGGCATTTACATAACATGCTATAAATATTAAAAGCCCAATTCTATTAAGCATCAAGTTGCAAAGTCTTTATAAATTGAGGTCACACTCATCTTAAACTAATACCCCAACCAAGAAAATCTGGTTCCATTCTCTATCCATCTCTTCCCTCCTCCATATTCTCAGAGCCCTTAGAAGCCTTTTATCCCAGAAAATCTTCTCCTGCCCCATTACCTTACTTCTCAGAAACTTCCTCTAATCCTCCAAATAGGTAACCTCCTTAGTGAGAAAGAGACTAGAGCCTAAGTGTGATCACTTGAAAGCTAACGATGAACCACCATGGGAAGGCGGCTCTGCTGGGAAGACTGTAAAACTCAGGTTCCCCTGACGCCCCAAAGAGCAAGTACCAGCAAAACGGGAGAGCAACCTCCTCCTCGTGGTCCCATTATGAAGAACAATCGGCTGTTGATGTAAGGAGGACCTTCTGCCTTATGGCTGACTGTCAATATTTATTGACCTGTTCTATAAAGAACTGCAGGTAGCTACGAATTTACATAGAAATTCTACTAGACACGGTAAATGAGGTTCTACCACATAATATGCAATAATAAAGCTTAAGAATGCTAAAGCTTAGATATGTTCTTTCTTCTTAAAGGTAGACCGCAATGGCGGCAATGACCTAAGGAAAACTCGGTTCCCACAAACAAATAATTATCCTTGACAAGAGAGGTACAACCATGAACCCAAACAGGATATCTGTTTAGGCACTTCCACATGCTTCCTTGTCAGCCCAAGTTCTAGAATGGAGCCCTGACTCAGGTACTTAATTTTACTGCTAGCCAGTCCAGTTTAGTCTATTCTTTGACATCTTTTTCCTGGCCACCTTCTCCACCTCCACCAGCCCTTACCTGAGTCCTCCTTCATGCCAAGTGCCCTTTACCAATCCCTTAAACTGGTGTTTCTCAAACAACAGTTTGAGACCCAAAAGTGGGTAGTAAGATCAATGTATTGGTCCACTCATGGTTTAGACCAGATTCAAATGGAAAATATTAGAGCACACTACACGTAGCATGAGTAACTACTGTTTTGTGAAACTCTGGTATACGTATTTTCTTCAAACTATACGTAACACAATATATTATGTATGTGACTTCTTACATGTTCAATAAAAAAATACACACACACGCAAATGTATAAAATAAATTTCTGGCCATGAGTTACAGTCAAAACTATCTGAAAACCACTGAAGTAGTACTGCAGTAACCCAACGAATTCACAGTCCTTTCTGTCATCCTTTCCCCACCAGTTCCTTCTACTCCAGGCCATCACCCAGCATGGCCTGAACCTGGGTGAAGTGCACATAGAGTTGAGATCGGTTCTCTGAACAGAATTTACAGTCTACTCCTTTTTATTCGAGCCTAAGAGCTCCAACAGTGCATTTTTATTTTTTAATGAAAATTTCAAGTTTCTCAGAAATGGACAAAATAGAGGTTTTGTTTTCTTTGAAAAAAGGGGATGAGTGGGAAGGGAGGAGTTGACACTGTGCGTCACATTCCACTTCTACAAAGTCAAAACTCTCTCAAAAGTGAAGGCTAGAACCAAGCCCAGCCGTCATGCCCACTTAATGCACAGCGCAGGAGGAAACTGAGCATATAGACATCTTGGCCTTTCTGTAATCAGCTCCAGTTGGGCAATTCCATTTGCATCTAAATTAGCACCAGAATCCTCGCTGTAATGGCAGGTTTATTGTCTGTCCTGAAAAATATATTTCCCACCTGCTAATTGTGTGTGTGTGTGTGTGTGTGTGTGTGTGTGTGTATGTGTGATATCTAGTCACATTGGGACAAACAGATGGGTCCTACCTTCTGTCGCCCAGGGAGGTGTCAGCCAGTGGGATCAGGTGACTGTAGCACCCTCTCCAAGTTAGAAGCCACCCTTCCTTGGCTAGTCCTTTGGTGTAGAGGAGAAAACTAGACAAGCTAGGGTTCCTCTGGGTCCTCTGTGAGCCCTCAGCCCCAGCAGCTCCACCCAGAGAGCAGGAAACAAGGAGACCAGGGGTCCTCTGCCCACTGAAAGCAGCAGCGGGGAAGGAAAGATGAGGCTGGATTGCATGAAACAGGGGAACACAGGCTAAGATCCTTCCTACTGCTGCCAGAGAAAGACAAGCTAACAGACAGGCAGGAGGCATGTCCACCCAAGTGCTGTCAAGGGCGGCAGCTGGATGGGCTCTTCCCATGCATCTCCTTCCCTCCAAGGATACAGAGCACAAGGAACATTCAGGAACAGCGGGAAGACAGTCACCCTGGTTCTCAGGGAGCGGCCCCACTGTTTCAGCCAAATTCATGACAGAAAACATTCAATGATTCCAAGTCTGAAAAGAGTCTGCAGTTGATGACTGAGGCTCCCTCCTGCCTGGCTCCTTCTGCTTCTCGACCTGCAGGCACTCACTGCATTGACCCCACTGCCAGAGGCAGGCAGGGGGCCGTGAGTGGACATAACATCCAAAATCCCTAAGTGTTGCTGTTCATTCCTAAAACACCTGAGGAAGGAGGAGATTACAGTGATGGCTACAATGACTTTAGCAACATATCTTTAGGAAAAGATGTTAAAAATAAAGCCAGTCTCTGCCTCTTTTCCCCAGCATTTCCTCAATGTATCTGTAATACATTAAACATAATCATTAATTAAATCAATTAAATATTAATTGATTGACTAATCACCTATGATAGGGACTAATCTCCACCGGGGTGGGTGGAGGCTGGGAGCTCTGAGGTATGATAAACCTCTCCCTGGAGAAGTCAACAAATTATTTCTAGAGCCTTTCTTCCTATTCTATGTGTGTATAATCTGTACCCTACTACTTCATTATAATGTAACCTATCAGAGTATAATTCAGTATATGATCTGTTATATTTGAACCACATCCAACAGAATTTTATTATTGAAATATTCCAAATATCACTAAGAAAGGTATTTCATAGCATGGCTTTCAGGTCAGAAATAACAAAGAAACTAAATATATTTTAAAATAAAATAAAATATATTTTAGCTTAGAAGTAGAGATCTGAAGAGTATTCCAATGATTATTTGATCCATCCCTTTCCTGTTACTAATGTTCCAGAAAGATTCTTCTTAGTTGCAATACAAAGAACTACAAAGACAACAAGGGAGACCGTCAAGATGGCGGAAGAGTAAGACGCGGAGATTACCCTCCTCCCCACAAATACATCAGAAATACATCTACACGTGGAACAACTCCTACAGAACACCTACTGAACGCTGGCAGAAGACCTCAGACCTCCCAAAAGGCAAGAAACTCCCCACACACCTGGGTAGGGCAAAAGAAAAAACAGAGACAAAAGAATAGGGACGGGACCGCACCAGTGGGAGGGAGCTGTGAAGGAGGAAAGGTTTCCACACACTAGGAAGCCCCTTCGCGGGCGGAGACTGCGGGTGGCGGAGTGGGGAGCTTCGAAGCCGCGGAGGAGGGCACAGCAACAGGGGTGTGGGGGGCAAAGCGGAGAGATTCCCGCGCAGAGGATCGCTGCCGACCGGCACTCATCAGCCCGAGAGGCTTGTCTGCTCACCCGCCGGGGCGGGCGGGGCTGGGAGCTGAGGCTCCGGCTTAGGAGGTCAGATCCCAGGGAGAGGACTGGGGTTGGCTGCGTGAACACAGCCTGAAGGGGTTAGTGCACCACGGCTAGCTGGGAGGGAGTCTGGGAAAAAGTCTGGAGCTGCCAAAGAGGCAGGAGAGCATTGTTTTGGGGGCAGTGAGAGGGGGTGCAAGGAGAGGGGATTAAGAGCACCGCCTAAACGAGCTCCAGAGACGGGCATGAGATGCTAAGGCTGCTGCTGCAGCCACCAAGAAGCCTGTGTGCAAGCACAAGTCACTATCCACACCTCCCCTCCCGGGAGCCTGTGCAGCCCGCCACTGCCAGGGTCCCGTGATCCAGGGACAACTCCCTGGAGAGAACACATGGCGTGCCTCAGGCTGTTGCAATGTCACGCAGGCCTCTGCCGCCGCAGGCTCGTCCTGCATCCGTACCCCTCCCTCCCGCCGGCCTGAGTGAGCCAGAGCCCCCGAATCAGCTGCTCCTTTAACCCCGTCCTGTCTGAGCAAAGAACAGACGCCCTCTGGTGACCTACACGCAGAGGTGGGGCCAATCCAAAACTGAACCCCAGGAGCTGGGCAAACAAAGAAGAGAAAGGGAAATCTCTCCCAGCAGCCTCAGGAGCAGTGGATTAAATCTCCACAATCACCTTGATGTACCCTGCTTCTGTGGAATACCTGAATAAACAACAAATCAGCCCAAAATTGAGGTGGTGGACTTCGGGAGCTACGATATATATATTTTTTCCTTTTTCTCTTTTTGTGAGTGTGTATGTGTATGCTTCTTTGTGTGATTTTGTCTGTATAGCTTTGTTTTTACTATTTGTCCTATGGTTCTGTCTGTCCGTTTTTTTGCATTTTGGGGTTTTTTTAGTATAGTTTTTAGCGCTTGTTCTCATTGGTGGATTTGTTTTTTGGTTTGCTTGCTCTTCTTTCTTTCTTTTTTTTATTACTTTTTAATTTTTTATTTTTAATAATTATTTTTATTTTAATAACTTTATTTTATTTTTCTTTCTTTTTCCTCTCCCTTTTCTTGTGAGCCATGTGGCTGACAGGGTCTTGGTGCTCCCGCCAGGTGTCAGGCCTGAACTTCTCAGGTGGGAGAGCTGAGTTCAGGACATTGGTCCACCAGACACCACCCAGCTCCACGTAATATCAAACAGCGAGAGCTCTCCCAGAGATCTCCATCTCAACACTAAGACCCAGCTCCACTCAACGACCAGCAAGCTACAGTGCTGGACACCCCATGCCAAACAACTAGCAAAACAGGAACACAACCACACCCATTAGCAGACAGGCTGCCTAAAATCATAATAAGGTCACACACACCCCAAAACACACCACCAGATGCAGTTCTGCCCACGAGAAAGACAAGATCCAGTATCATCCACCAGAACACAGGCACTAGTCCCCTCCACCAGGAAGCCTACACAACCCACTGAACCAATCTTACCCACTAGGGACGGACTTCCAAAAACAAGGGGAACTACGAACCTGCAGGCTGCGAAAAGGAGACCCCAAACACAGTAAGTTAAGCAAAATGAGAAGACAGAGAAACACACAGCAGATGAAGGAGCAAGGTACAAACCCACCAGACCAAACAAATGAAGACGAAATAGGCAGTCTGCCTGAAAAAGAATTCCAACTAATGACAGTAAAGATGATGCAAAATCTTGGAAATGGAGAAAATACAAAAAACATTTAACAAGGGCCTAGAAGAACTAAAGAGGAAACAAACAATGATGAACAACACAATAAATGAAATTAAAAATTCTCTAGAAGGAATCAATAGCAGAATAACTGAGGCAGAAAAACGGATAAGTGACCTGGAAGATAAAAGAGTGGAAATAACGACTGCAGAACAGAATAAAGAAAAAAGAATGAAAAGAATTGAGGACAGTCTCCGAGACCTCTGGGATAATAGTAAACACACCAACATTCGAATTATAGGGGTCCCAGAAGAAGAAGAGAAAAAAAAAGGGACTGAGAAAATATTTGAAGAGATTGTAGTTGAAAACTTTCCTAATATGGGAAAGGAAATAGTTAATCAAGTCCAGGAAGCACAGAGAGTTCCATACAGGATAAATCCAAGGAGAAACACGCCAAGACACATATTAATGAAACTATCAAAAATTAAATACAAAGAAAACATATTAAAAGCAGCAAGGGAAAAACAACAAATAACATACAAGGGAATCCCCATAAGGTTAACAGCTGATCTTTCAGCAGAAACTCTCCAAGCCAGAAGGGAGTGGCAGGACATCTTTAAAGAGATGAAAGGGAAAAACCTACAACCAAGATTGCTCTACCCAGCAAGGATCTCATTCAGATTAAACAGAGAAATTAAAACCTTTACAGACAAGCAAAAGCTAAGAGAATCCAGCACCATCAAACCAGCCTTAAATGCTAAAGGAACTTCTCTAGGCCGGAAACACAAGAGAAGGAAAAGACCTGCAATAACAAACCCAAAACAATTAAGAAAATGGTAGTAGGAACATACATATTGATAATTACCTTAAATCTAAATGGATTAAATGCTCCAACCAAAAGACAGACTGGCTGAATGGATACAAAAACAAGACCCATATATATGCTGTTTACAAGAGACCCACTTCAGACCTAGGGACACATACAGACTGAAAGTGAGGGGATGGAAAAAGATATTCCATGCAAATGGAAATCAAAAGAAAGCTGGAGTAGCAATTCTCATATCAGACAAAATACACTTTAAAACAAAGACTATTACAAGAGACAAAGAAGGACACTACATAATGGTCAAGGGATCAATCCAAGAAGAAGATATAACAATTGTAAATATTTATGCACCCAACATAGAAGCACCTCAATACATAAGGCAAATTCTAACAGCCATAAAAGAGGAAATCAAGAGTAATTTAATCATAGTAGGGGACCTTAACACCCCACTTTCACCAAGGGACAGACCATCCAAAATGAAAATAAATAAGGAAACACAAGCTTTAAATGATACACTAAAGAAGATGTACTTAATTGATATTTATAGGACATCCCTTCCAAAAACAACAGAATGCACTCTCTTTTCAAGTGCTCATGGAACATTCTCCAGGATAGATCATACCTTGGGTCACAAATTAAGCCTTGGTTAATTTAAGAAAATTGAAATCGCATCAAGTATCTTTTCCAACCACAAAGAAGATAAAGAAAATTGATAAACCATTAGCCAGACTCATCAAGAAAAAAAGGGAGAAGACTCAATATAATTAGAAATGAAAAAGGAGAAGTAAGAACTGACAGTGCAGAAATACAAAGGATCATAAGAGATTGCTATAAGCAACTTTGTGGCAATAAAATGGAGAACCTGGAAGAAACAGACAATTCTTAGAAAAGCACAACCTTCCAAGACTGAACCAGGAAGAAATAGAAAATATAAACAGACCAAGCACAAGCACTAAAATTGAGACTGTGATTAAAAATCATCCAACAAACAAAAGCCCAGGACCAGATGGCTTCACAGGCGAATTCTATCAAACATTTAGAGAAGAGCTAACACCTATCCTTCTCAAACTCTTCCAAAATATAGTAGAGGGAGGAACACTTCCAAATTCATTCTATGAGACCACCATCACCTGATACTCAAACCAGAAAAAGATGTCACAAAGAAAGAAAACTACAGGCCAATATCACTGATGAACATAGATGCAAAAATGCTCAACAAAATACTAGCAAACAGAATCCAACAGCATATTAAAAGGATCATACACCATGATCAAATGGGGTTTATCCCAGGAATGCAAGGATTCTTCAATATACACAAATAAATCAATGTGATACACCATATTAACAAACTGAAGGAGAAAAACCATATGATCATCTCAATAGATGCAGAATGTGGCACATATATACAATGGAATATTACTCAGCCATAAAAGGAAATGAAACTGAGTTTTTTGTAGTGAGGTGGATGGACCTAGGGTCTGTCATACAGAGTGAAGTAAGTCAGAAAGAGAAAAACAAATATCGTATGCTAAAACATATATGTGGAATCTTAAAAAAAAAAAAATTGTTCTGAAGAACCTAGGGGCAGGACAGGAATAAAGATGCAGACGTAGAGAATGGTCTTGAGGACACGGGGAGGGGGACGGGTAAGCTGGGACGAAGTGAGAGAGTGGCATGGACTTATATATACTACCAAATGTAAAACAGATAGCTAGTGAGAAGCAGCTGCATAGCACAGGGAGATCAGCTCAGGGCTTTGTGACCACCTAGAGGGGTTCGACAGGGAGGGTGAGAGGGAGATGCAAGAGGGAGGAGCTATATGTATAGCTGATTCACTTTGTTATAAAGCAGAAACCAACACACCATTGTAAAGCAATTATACTCCAATAAAGATGTTTAAAAAAAATACTATAACAATGTCACTGATCAGTTTTTGAGCACCAATGTGTAATTCAGGACTATTCTCATCATATTGTTTCAGCCCTTTGAGTCCACACCATCTCAGGAGAACTGAGTTGGCCTATACAGAAAAGAAAACTTATTGGAAGGAGCCTGGGGTAGGCTCACAGAATCTCCAGAAGCCTGGAAAGCAAGCTTAGAGAAGAAGGGAGGTCTGATGGTTGCCGACCAAAGGCAATCAGACAGGGGATTATACAGCTTCCTTTGGCAACGCAGCTCAGGAGGTCCCTGCAATCAAGAAAGCATGCCTCAGTGTACAGGAAGATTCCCGCTGCTATAATTTAAAGTGTGCCTTACTCTGCCATCACGTTAAGAAGTGGTGATGGGGAAATGCTGTCTCACAAAACTCAACTTCCCATCCTATTCTAGGATTCTTATTAAACCTCTCAGCTTCCTCTTTTCTAGACTAAGTCCATTCCCTTTCTCAATTTTCTTAATGCATTCATCCATCCTTTAAGATTGCAAACTTACTGTGTCTGACCTACCGTGTGAATTCTCAAAACACTTGGTATAGCAGCAGGGACCCAAAGGATAATCAATAAATGTGTTAAGATGGAAATCAGCTGCCCTGTTACTAATAAAAGAACCAATGTGGTCTTCACAGCCCATGTTAAGGATGTCTTCATTAACACGGTAGTTAGATTAATTTGAAGATACGTGAACAGCAAAGGAAATCTTCCTTTTATAGTGAATAACATTTCACTGAAAATAAGGAGCCAAACTCACGCCAAGCTCTTGATTATGGCTACCGAGAAAAGTGACCCATTGGGAAAAAGGAAATGCTTCCTCGGGCTTCCTCCTAATTTCTCTCCTTGATTAACGAGACAATACTATTGAATTCTGATAAGACTGACACTAAACCCAATGGTGGAGGGGAAATGGTTCGTGGGCCAGTCTCAACAAGCAGCTTCTTTAGAATGAAGTATTTGAGAACAGTTATAAGGTGGTGGCATCTAATACCTGCCGCTCCCATCCCCCAGTCAATCTGCCTGCTGCATTCCATGTATTATTTGGGGATGGCATTTTATACACAGACAACTTTCCTAGACACCAAAACTATAACAAAAGCAAGTTCTGATGATGAAGGACGGATTTCACTCCCGGCTTATTTTCCATGAGAAATGGAAAGACCTCAACACAGGGAAGACTGAGAAAACACACAGGTGTCTGCCCCAACAAATTCAATAATTCTAGTCTTTCTAGTTGTTTTTCTCTGTTATCCCAAACCTGCTCATCATCAGGCACTGGACGATCACAGGGTAAGGCACACAGAGGGGCATCCTGTCAGAATAATTCTTTCTCCATGTCACCTAAAATGCAAGTCAGACATAAAAATGATGGGAGAGCAGGCCCTTAAAAGAAGTTAGTGTAAATATGACAACTTGCTATGCTATTATGTAATCTTCTGTTTCCTGGAAAAGTCCATTGAGTCAACCTCCCCAGCCATGCAACTAAATCACTTTTAGAATAAGGAAATGAATAAATAAAATAAAATACACAATTTTTTAACCAAGTTAGTGTGGGGCAAAAGAAAATTATACCAAGAAGGTAAAATAAGTAGACTGTAAGCTTCCTTTCCGTTCTCCTTGCTTTTTGGTTTTCTTACAACTACTTGAAGAAAAACTTGCGGGGCATGTGTCGTTGATACACTTTTAATGGTCTCTTAGGAGACTGCAGGGAAAGAAGAAAAGATTTACACCAACTTCCAGACCAGATTCTCCCTCGCCTCTCCACATCTGTTTCCAAGACAAATACCGACTGGCTGCCTTAGATAAGGTGGAGTTTTGTGTGAGTTATTTTTTGTGTTTCTCTGTGTAGAGTAGGTGGGACCCTTCCTATCTTTTCATAATCCTGGTGCTTAAGAACTGAATCCTTTGGTACTGCATTATCTACCTCATGCACTTGCTGAAAAAGAAAAGAAGAAATGTGATTTTCCATTGCAAATCAAAAGGTAAGTGTAAGCTTAATTTATAGCCCTAATTTTCCTCTCCTGCAACAGAAGAAAAGTGACGTGAAGAACGACAGCGAGGTCAAAGATGCGGAGGCTTCACAGTACCTGGGACCTGCTCAAATGCTAAAATGTTTACCGCGCGTGTGTGTGTGTGTGTGTGTGTATGTGTGTGTGTGTGTGTGTGTGTGTTTAAGACAAGGAATACAGGTTTGTCTCCTAACTTCTATAGTTTTTTTTTTAAGTATAGTTGATTTACAATATTGTGTTAGTTTCAGGTGTACAGTATATTGATTCAGTATTTTTGCAGATTATATATTCCATTATAGGTTGCTACAAGATAATGGGTATAATTTCCTGTGTTCTACAGTATATCCTTGCTGCTTACTAACTTCTGTAATTTTTAAAGTAGCAAATCTAGGGGAGAAGAGCTGTCCCAGAAAAAGGGGCAGAACCAGGTATATCTAGGGTCACGTGTTTAAGGTCACCTGTAAACTACCTGGGACCCTGCCTCTGAGTCAAAACCAGCCCGTATAGTGCAAGTCTGTGAAGCAGTAAAAGCCACACACCCCCACTGGCCCCCGCCACCTGGCAGAGCCACCACCAGGGCCACAGTTTGGAAGTAGATGGCTCTGCCAGAGCAGAAGCGCCTGCTGCCCATTAGATCAAGGTGCCCGTGCTACAGGTGGACACGTCCCCACACGAGGTCACAGTCAAGCAGGAGGTGCACTTCATTTCCCCCTCTGCCTGCTTAGCTGGGCATCCCTGTGCAGTGGACAATCCGCACAAGCCTATGCCCGGCCAGCCGGCGCTTTTTCAGTCATTACAATAACAGAAACTTCCAGCTGCCCATCAATAGAAACAAGATTTTGTTAACATGTGAGAAATGTTGAGGTTTGGGGTAGGCACTTCTAAATGTCCCCCGATACTCAGTCTCCCTTTCTTCCTTGGGAATAAACCCTAACTTTAGAGCTAAAAAACTACATTTCGCTTCTTCCTTTGCATCTAGGTGGGGCGGCATACGTCTTGGCCAGAGAGGTGTAAACAGAATTGGTGGATATAACAGGAAGAGATTATTAAAGGGAGTTTTCTGTTATCTACAGTTAAACCCTATGCAAACTGATACAGTGTCTTCTCTGAAAATAAGATGATTTGCTTTGTAAGTAAACTGCTAAAGAGATCTCATCCCCTGCATTTAGAACAGTGACTCCCATATACTGGGTACTCAAAATAGAAAAGAATGTTCTATACCAAGAGAAGACCAACTAACGTCTGCAGCACGTGATAAAGCAGAAACGTAGCATCAAGACTAATTTCATAACCCATTTCCAAATAATCCTTCAAAAAATGATAACTGTCTTTTTCAAACTTTTTCAAACCATGACCCATCATAAGAATTATATTTTATGTAAAATAGATAGCTAGTGGGAAGCAGCTGCATAGCATAGGGAGATCAGCTCAGTGCTTTGTGACCACGTAGAGGGGTGGGAGGGAGGGAGATGCAAGAGGGAAGAGATATGGGAACATATGTATATGTGTAGCTGATTCACTTTGTTATACAGCAAAAACTAGTACACCATTGTAAAGCAATTATACTCCAATAAAGATGTTAACAAAAAAAGAATTATATTTTATAATAATATATGATATTTACCATTACTAAACACAATGCACTCTGGTATTTTCTATTTTATTCTGTTTTGAAGTGAGTTAAATTTTCTGTCAACTACTAAATGAATAAGAACCAACACTGAAGTATAAGTTTTTAATTTAAAATGTAATGGAAAGAAACAGTGGTAGAAATAACCAAAACATTGTGCTTATTTTGTTTGACATTTTTATACGATACTTAAATATGATCACGGAAGTCATGGGGCCTCTACAACTTAAAACAAATATTGAATCTGCACGGGGAAAACCTGCTTGGAACTTAGGAGGAGCAGACAGCTGGCGAGGTGACCCAGCCTCCTCTGGTCTCTACTCCTGCTTTCTGCTCCTCCCTGACAATGGGCAGCATCCTCTCTCTGCACCCAGCAAAGCCAGGCTGTCCTTGCTCCAAGCTTGGTTCCTAACTTTCTACCCTGGGTGGGTAAATACTTGTGTTAGCTGTTCTTTCTTTCCCGAGCAGGAATTCAAAAGTGTACTTCCTTTCTAAGCTGGAATTCTCAGAATCTAGAGATAATAATTTAAGAAAGAAAAAGGGCATTTTCAAAAGGTAGTTGACATGGACTGCAGTGGGAATACAAAACACTTGCATCTTAACCTTTAGGAGCTGGGGACCTTGGGCAAGTCAAGTAATCTTCAGCGTATCAACTGCTGTGGCTGTACACCAAGCATGGAGCCTCTGACCTGCTGCGTCATGTCACGTAGGAAGTTTACCATATGTTAACGAAGAAGGTCAACAATGAGATGTGGTGACAGCTTCTGTGAAAAGCGCTTTTCTCCCCAGATTTTGGTGAGAACATAAAGACGTGAGCCTCTACAACATAATAGAAAAGCACTTTGGAACACTTAGAGGACAGCATAATGTAAATGTAAAGCTGCCACATCAACCTTCTGTGGATAAGATAATGTTAAGGAACTGAAACATCTATTCCGTATCCTCTATTCCTCTCACAAATAGAGGAATAAGCTCTATTCCTCACAGACTCTACACTGAACTTTTCCAGTCAGAAGCCTTAGTGTTGTCAGCTGGAAAATGATGGTTTGAATTAGATGATCTCTCCTCTCAGTTCCCAAAATCTGAGATTCTTTGATTCCATGTGAGTGGCGTGAAACAAGAGCTAATTTCAGTTCTTTGTCTTGGTAATTTTATCTTCCAGCATAACAAACACCTAACTCTATTCTAGTGCAGTGCTAAGGGTGCTAGCCACTGTTTTTTGATACATATTTTTAACCAACTACATATTTATTGAGTGCTGTTCATGTGTACAATATACTAGCAGCTGAGGGTACATAAAAGAAGTGTAAGAAACAGCCTGTCCCTCATGGTCCTTAGAGCAGCTGGCTGGTGAAATTCACGTGATGAGACAAGTGCTAGACTGCCTGGTCCGTGGTCAAAAGCACAGCAGCAGTTTAGGGATGAGAGAAAGCAGTGTGTGTTTAAGTGCAAGGTGGTAACCAATATGGGGGCTGCACTGGGATTTAACAGATGAACATATTCTGGACAAACAGACAGGTGGCAGAAAGAATAATCCAGCAGGAACACGGTAATAAGCATAGAGCACCATGAGGGCACTGCTCTGACTTCAGATTTGCACTTGAAAATCATGGGGATGGTGGTCTCGTAGAAGGAGTTTGGGGTGTTCCTCCCTCTGCTATATTTTGGAAGAGTTTGAGAAGGATAGGTGTTAGCTCTTCTCTAAATGTTTGATAGAATTCGCCTGTGAAGCCATCTGGTCCTGGGCTTTTGTTTGTTGGAAGATTTTTTTTTTTTTTTTCAGTACGCGGGTCTCTCACTGTTGTGGCCTCTCTCGTTGCGGAGCACAGTCTCCGGACGCACAGGCTCAGCGGCCATGGCTCACGGGCCCAGCTGCTCCGCGGCATGTGGGATCTTCCCGGACCGGGGCACGAACCCATGTCCCCTGCATTGGCAGGCGGACGCTCAACCACTGCGCCACCAGGGAAGCCCTATTGGAAGATTTTTAATCACAGTCTCAATTTCAGTGCCTGTGATTGGCCTGTTTATATTTTCTATTTCTTCCTGGTTCAGTCTCAGAAGGTTGTGCTTTTCTAAGAATTTGTCCACTTCTTCCAGGTTGCCCATTTTATTGGCATATAGCTGCTTGTGGTAATCTCTCATGATCGTTTGTATTTCTGCAGTGTCAGTTGTTACGTCTCCTTTCTCATTTCTAATTCTATTGATTTGAGTCTTCTCCTGTTCGTTCTTCATGAGTCTGGCTAATGGTTTATCATTCTGTTTATCTTCCCAAAGAACCAGCTTTTAATTTATTGATCTTTGCTATTGTTTTCTTCATTTCTTTCTCATTTATTTCTGATCTGATCTTTATGCCAGACAAAGATGTCACAAAGAAAGAAAACTACAGGCCAATATCACTGATGAACATAGATGCAAAAATTCTCAACAAAATACTAGCAAACAGAATCCAACAGCGCATTAAAAGGATCACACACCATGATCAAGTGGGGTTTATCCCAGGAATGCAAGGATTCTTCAATATATGCAAATCAAGCAATGTGACAGAGCATATTAACAAACTGAAGGAGAAAAACCATATGATCATCTCAATAGATGCAGAAAAAGCTTTTGACAAAATTCAACACCAATTTATGATAAAAACCCTCAGGAAGTAGGCATAGAGGGAACTTACCTCAACATAATACAGGCCATATATGACAAACCCACAGCCAACATCGTCCTCAATGGTGAAAAACTGAAACCATTTCCTCTAAGATTAGGAACGAGAAAAGGTTGTCCACTCTCACCAGTATTATTCAACATCGTTTTGGAAGTTTTACACACAGCAATCAAAGAAGAAAAAGAAATAAAAGGAATGCAAATCAGAAAAGAAGAAGTAAAGCTGTCACTGTTTGCGGATGACATGATACTATACACAGAGAATCCGAAAGACCAATGGCATTTTTCACAGAACTAGAACAAAAAATTTCACAATTTGTATGGAAACACAAAACACTCCGAATGGCCAAAGCAATCTTGTCAAAGAAAAACAGAGCTGGAAGAATCAGGCTCCCTGACTTCAGACTATACTACAAAGCTACAGTAATCAAGACACTATGGTACTGGCACAAAAACAGAAATATACATCAACGAAACAGGATAGAAAGCCCAGAGATACACCCACACACCTATGGTCACTTTATTTTTGATAACGGAGGCAAGAATATACAATGGAGAGAAGACAGCCTCTTTAATAAGTGATGCTGGGAAAACTGGACAGCTACATGTAAAAGAATGAAATTAGCACACTCCCTAACACCATACACAAAAATAAACTCAAAA
>NW_020175066.1:698916-783252 GCF_003031525.2 Neophocaena asiaeorientalis asiaeorientalis
AAAAAAAGATTCTGAAGAACCTAGGGGCAGGACAGGAATAAAGGTGCAGATGTAGAGAATGGACTTGAAGACACGGGGAGGGGGAAGGGTAAGCTGGGACGAAGTGAGAGTGTGGCATGGACATATATACACTACCAAACGTAAAACAGATAGCTAGTGAGAAGCAGCTGCATAGCACAGGAAGATCAGCTCGGTGCTCTGTATCCACCTAGAGGGGTGGGATAGGGAGGGAGGGAGGGAGACGCAAGAGGGAGGGGATATGGGGATATATGTCTATGTATAGCTGATTCACTTTGTTATACAGCAGAAACTAATACAACATTGTAAAGCAATTATACTCCAATAAAGATGTTAAAAAAAAAAGAAAATCATGGGGAAAGTTAGGTCACTAGGTAGGGGTCAGATTAGGAGGGGTTTCTAAACACAAGTGAAGGAATCTGGATTATATTCTGCAGGTAACAGGGACCCATTGTAGGTTCTGGAGCATGGGAAGGACATTTCAACCACCCCAATTTTTTTTTTAATATGATTTACTACTTGCAAATTTGTTAGCATTTAGAAAGGTTGGATTTTTATCGGCCCGAAAGAGAAAACTGATGTCTCCAACGCTAAAGTTTCCTCCCCGACACAGGATCTCCTAGCAGGGTGCTCCGGGACTCGCTCTGCCTCCCTCAATTACTCTTCACCTGGGGCGGTGGTGGCAGGTAACTTGTCATTTTGCTGAGCCTGTCCCTTCCTCTCTCTTTTCTTCTGGGAGCCAGGCCGCCAGCAGGAAGTACTCATTCTTTTCTGTGTCTGGGAGAGTCTGTCTAATTCTGGGGCTCAGGATCAGGAAATCTTACCCACAGATCCAAACCCTATTCTCCAGCATCAGTTTTACTGATAATAAAGGTGCTATTTTGGTCCTCTATCTGCCTCATTCCTTTTTTCTCAACTTGTCAGAACCCAGATGGGAAAGAAAGCCCTTTATACCAAATTAGACTATACTGACTTTTCTGAAACTGCATCACAGGTCACTCAGCTACACAGATCCAGTTTATACTGATTCATAGAAATGCTTTTGACTCTAAGCCCAGTGCTTCAATGAAACAGCCCTGTCCTCCAGACACTGCCAAATTACAGCAAATCACCAAGGTGGTACCAAGACAAACTTATGGCAACACATAGGCAGTCCTAACAGGGAACTCGGTACAGCCATTCAAAATAGCCACTGTGTTTAGGCCCTCACCAGTCCCACATCCTGGCATCTTCTCTTCTCGGCTTCCCAATGGTCAAACCCTTTCTGTCTGTCCAAGGCCCACGCCACCCCATTGTTAGGGAACCACTGACTGAAACTGCCCACCTTGGCCAAGCAGGATGGTAACCACTTGCACAAGCTGTCTCACAACAGGAGGTCCCGATAAGGAACACGGTGCTGTCGCCGAAACTAACCGGGAGAATTCAGGAGGGGCCAGAAGGAGGCAGGAGACGCCAGCCCATAATACATCCTGCCAACCTCCCAGAATCCTTCGAGCTAGAATCCATCTTGGCTGAGAGAGATGTACGTGCCACCAGAAAGGACCCTGAGTCAGACTAAGTATGGGCCAAGCAGGATGATTGGCCAGAGACAACCCAGAAACTCACCCCATCACCATAAAACCTGAGACTGCAAGCCACGTGGCAGAGCAGTTCTCCTGGGTTCCCTTACCCTACTGCTCTCCACCCCGGCGCCCCTTCCCAATAAAGTCTTTCGCTTTGTCAGTACGTGTGTCTCCTCATACAATTCATTTCCAAGTGCTAGACAAGAGCCCACTCTCAGGCCCTGGAAGGGGTCCCCCTTCCTGCAATACCATGGCACCAGGTATGGCTTATATTAAAGTAATCCCCACGAGTCACATTTTCCCTGCTAAACCCCCGTTCTACATTGTTTAGATAAAGATCTATGTTCTATTCCCTCTGAGATAAACAAGCAGAATATACACAAGAGGAGTGATCAGTGAAATTGACTCTTCTAGGGAGCAACTATATTTTAAGGGATTAATACGTGATGAGGCTAAATTATAACATGCTGGTTATGTGAGGATGAAAATTCTGAATACACCTTTCCCAGCTGGGACCCCTGTGAACAACACTGCTTTACCATCCCCATTCTCAGCCCACCAGGAGGACAACCGGACACATGGACCACGAAGCTACTTATCTCAGGTACCATTTCCAAAGGAGATGAAAAACGTTGTTTATTACTATCATTATCATTAATTATTACTATTATTTTTTTTTTAATTATTACTATTATTAATAGTAGTTCCAGAAACAGCTGCCATTTATGGAGTCCCAGTTCTGTGCCAAGCAATGTGTTAGGTGCTTCACATAAATACATTACCTAAGTTAATTCACCTGTAGGGTAGGTTGATGGGGTTCTCATCTTACAGATATGAAAATTGAGGCTCACGAACTTGCCCCCCAAAGTACACAGTAAATGGCAGAGATCAGATTCATGAGAGACCAGGTCTGCCCAATACCAAATTTCATGTTCTTTACACAATACTATTGTATTGGAAAAGCCAAGACAAGGATTCTAGCAATTCCTTGACATTCTCATCCTCTGCCCTCTGAAAACACAGCAGAAATACTTTGAAACTGAATTGTATAAACTATGTGGACTGATTAAGATCAAAGACACTGCTTCCCATTGTAAGAGTTCAATTTATGGCATTTTGGAGGATTTATACCCATCCCTGTCCTTTTACCACCACACCCCTCCTCCGACCAATTCAGCTCCATTTCTCAGAAGCAAGCTGCTCCCAGTGACAGAGCAGGACTTTATTCCAGAAAACAGTTTCTCCAAAGAGCTCTCTGAGCACCTTATTCCTGGACACCACAGAAAGAGGTTCATCATGAAGCCAACAAGAGAAAAAAATAGATTGAATGTGAGACACCAATTTTCCTACTGTCACTGGGACAAAATGCCAACAATAGAGTCAATGCCCTCAGCAAAGGACAAGTATAAGAATACGTTAAACTACCACTCACAAAAGCATTCCCTCCTGGCCTGCTCCTGCCTACCCTGCAAGTACTCCGGTTCCTCAGACCCAGATCATACACCAGGACTGAGTCCATGAGCACCAGCTAGAGATGTGAGTCCCACAATGATGACTTCATTACTCCAGTCACAATACAGCACCACTTCTGGTCCCAAAGAGAACACTGGTTTTCAAATATGGATCTCCAATATTCAAACTTGATTTGGAATCCAATGACTCACAACACGCTTTCAAGGATATCATACAGCAGTGGTTCTGAACCCTGGCTCCACGTTAGAATCACCTGGGGAGCTTTTCAAACTCACCCATGCTCACATCCCACCTGGATCCAGGTAAATCAGACTCTCCAGGGGTGGGGCCAGGCTTCCTTTGTTGATTCCGATGTGCTCCAAGGTGAGGACCACTACCACAAAGGAGGCCTACACCGCACAGGTGATAAAGAAGTATTTAAGATATTGTATTTCAGCTGCTGGAGTAACAAAAGTAAAAAAAAGAAAGAGAGAAGCCTGGTTTTCACGGAACAGTAGTCTGTAAATATAAAGATGACCAATCATATTCTTTCCAAAGAAAACTCAGGCCTAGAAGGTAATGAGCATTTCGGATCTCAGGGCAAAGTCAGTGATGAGACCCCGCCCTGTGTTGCCCACTCAGTCATCAAGTTACCCTGCTTGACAGACACCATCTTCTGCCACCGATCACATGAGATAAGTATTTTGCAGAGCTTGAGAAAAGACTTAAATCTCTATTGAAGGAAAAAAAAGAATACTTTGGAAGCTTCCCAAAACTTCATTTATCCAACTGGGTAGCAGAATACAGTGCATTATTGAAAAAGGTAATTGCCCAAATGAGTACTAGTGGATTTCCCAGGAATAACAGCAGGATTTGACCAATTCCCAACTATTACGGGAAGACCCATTACAGAAGAGTTACTGTTCTGAATTAACGAGTAAAAGAATCCAAGCCCTGGTTGCAAAAATAAGTTGATATACTACCCACTTCCTTACCTTCCTTTCATCATTAAAAGAGCCTGGTCATGAACATGCCATGTTGTGAGCACGGTGAGGTACAAAGGGACCCTACCATCATTCTGGGCTTCCACCCTCACTCTCATGATACGAACAAAGGGTTCCATGTGAGAATCTGCAGATTAATTAAGTAAAAAATAGCTCCTTTCTTCTTTTTAAAATAGGGCCACCAAAAACTTAAACCCAAGAGCCTCTTCTTAGATCCACTAGATGGTGCAAGCTCTCCTTTTGGAACAGACTTACCAAGAGGACAAACTCAAGCAGGACATTAAAAATTTACTATGGGCGCACCCAAGCAGCCCCTGCACTGCACAGAAGCCTGCATGGGAAGGGTACTTGCTGTCTGAGAATCTTTCTATTTTGCAACTAAAAAAAGCATAAGGAGGGGCTTCCCTGGTGATGCAGTGGTTAAGAATCCGCCTGCCAATGCAGGGGACACGGGTTCGAGCCCTGGTCCGGGAAGATCCCACATGCCACGGAGCAACAAAGCCCACGTGTCACAACTACTAAGCCTGCGCTCTAGAGCCTGCGAGGCACAACTACTGAGCCCAAGTGCCACAACTACTGAAGCCCGCGTGCCTAGAGCCTGTGCTCCACAACAAGAGAAGCCACTGCACTGAGAAGCCCGCGCACCACAACGAAGAGTAGACCCCGCTCGCCGCAACTAGAGAAAGCCCATGCGCGGCAATGAAGACCCAACACAGCCAAAATTATTTTTAAAAAAAGCATAAGGAGAATTTTTCTAAATTCTGCATTAGGAGCTCAGGATTTAACTTAACGCCATGGAAAGACTCACTGGAACTAAGATTTACTTCGAGGGGAGTAATGGGAAGAGATGATACCAAAGCCTCAAGACCTGGAGATCTCAGTTGGGTCCAAGCTCGGCCGTAAGCAGCTCTGTGAGCCTGAGCAAGTCACCTAACCTCTCCAGTCCTCAATGTTGTTATCTGAAAAACGAGGAGCTGGGACTAGACGAACTCTGGAATTAGGTCTAGCGCTAAAATTCAATAAGTGTGCATAGCGCGTTACATTTCTATCTCCAATTCAATCTCTGCATTTTAGATGTGGCAAGAACTTTAAACACAAAGGATATGTTTCATGAAATCCATCCAATCTGAAATTTGTGTAAATTAGATATTAATTCACTTACTGAAAAACTGAGGTGTTATTAATTCCTTTACTGAAAAATATCTATAGAGTGCCTACTGGGTGCCAAGCATTGGGCCACCACTGTCAGGGAATAAGGACATGGACACAGATGAGAAACACCCCCCCCCACCCCGGTCCACACGTAGCTCCCCAACAAAACTGAAATCCAGTGGACTTTAAAGTTCTAAACTTCAAGTTCTAGAAAAACTGCACAGCTAAATCTACTAGTTCTATTAAAGCATTTAACACAAATATAAATATCACACATCTTACCCAGATAGTTTGATGTCTTGATAACTAACCATGGCAACCATATACTGTCAGTTATTTTAAACTTGATACCTCATAGGCAACTAAAGCAAAAAACAATACGGAAAAGTTTGCCCACTTCATATAATTTCATTATACGAAGATGTGGAGAGCACGTTTCAGACATGAATCTTAGAGCCATCACTGATTCTTCAATATATTTTTTGTTCATTTTCCTTCTGCTTCTTTCTGTAAAATATCTATGTCTTCCTTTACATTTTCCCAGCAATATCTGTCTCAAATCTGGTCATTTCCCTTCTGGACCTCCATAACAAATAAGCATTGTCTCGCTTTCAGCAAAAGTCACCTCTAGCCAATCCTCAACGCCCCTTCCCTCAAGTTCCTCACTTGTCTTCCACTCCACGCCACCCGCTGTCAGCGAAACACCAGTTCACCAACCTGACGCGACCACGACAGCTCTAAACCATCCCATCTCTCTTCAGCTTTCTCCTCACTCCCTCATATTTGCTCCACACACACCCCCGCCGCACCTGCTCACCACATCCATGTTCACACATTCACTCTTATTCAGAAAACAGTACAATACCTATTATGCACAAGGCAGTGTGCTAGGTATGCTGCCACAATACTTGCTCAATGAAGAGATGAATAAATACACATGTATGGTCTCTACGCTCACGGCATCTACCTCCTGAGAGCACAGGTAAGACATTAAACCCATAATGATCGTACGAGGGGATCTTGAAGTGCCACGTGAGTGATACCAGCCAAACTCTAAGAAGTGAGGAGTGATTGCCTACTTCTGGCTTGATCACGAAGACTTCCAGAAGGTGGCATATGTTCAGGATCCTGGAGGAGGAGAAGGAGTGGGGTAAGTATAGTCTCAGGAGAAAGGCCGCTCAAGTAGAGGGAAGCATAAGCACAGGCTTTTAACTAGAAGGCTAATTCGCACTCAGTGTATAGCAAATGGCCCAGGGGAGCTGGAGAAGAGGGTCTATGGAGAGAGCACGAGGAAGACACTGGGATTGGCCTGGGGAAGATTCAGAGTCGGGCTCTACCAAGTCTACGTCAGAGTTACTTCTCCAGTACCTTGATGTCTACAGTTCTCTGCCCATTTCCTCCTGGCAATGTGCCAAATGCCATGTTACTACAGATAATAATAATAGTAGCATTACAGTATAGTATTACAGATCAATGAAAGCACTGCTGGGTCATCTAAAATTATGATTTTCCAACAAGTACATAGTAAATACAGAAATCGTTATAATAGAGTTAACGCATACATAGCACTCTGTGCCAGGCATTCAATCCTCACAAATCCTATAAGGTAGGCACTATTATTATCACCCCCATTTTACAAATGGAAATGAGGAAAATGGCTCAGAGAGGTTAAAGGTTCTGCCCAAGGGCACACAGTCAGCAAGTGGCAGAGCTGAGGTATCGACCCTGGCGGCCTGACTCTCAAGTCCACATTGTATTAAACCCTTTGCAAAGACCTTATTCACTGGATACCACTACATCTAGGTTTGTGTCAATGAATGAATAAATCTGCCCTCCTCTTTGCTCTCTATTTTAAGTCTGTTTACTCAGGCCAGTATTGTTCGGTTTTTGTTTTTATTTGTTTTGGCACAGCATTAGATACAGCAGTGTAGAGACAAGGATGCCCCCAAGACACCATGAAGCTGTCAACACCAAGGTGATGACATCATGAATCCTATGGCCGGTTAGTTCACTATTTGTTCTGTGAACATGCAAAATGGGGGGAAATATTTAGATTTTCATTCATATAACAATATGCCCAGGCCTTGGCTGCACACACACCACGTGCCTTACCTGGAACCTCCGTGTCTACAAAATATCCAAAGACACAGCGTTTAAAGCGGGCTGGAAACTTAGTGCAAGACCTTAGGTATTAATTACAAGATTTTGTTTAGGAAAAAAAAAAAAAAGGAGGTGAATGTTCCAATAGCTTCTATTATAATCTACTGTCACATTCTCAGATGCTTTCCACAATAAATACTAGACATATCATCTTGTTCCACAGTTGGTCCACAAGTGATAGCTCTGGGATAAACAATGGACTCTCCTAGGCTTTTCTATATATTGATAAAGAGAAAAGAATACTTGTGTATGGATCTAAATATCTGTACATGTCATCTTTCCACTTAACATACAGTATGAGAAGTGAAAAAGTAATAATGGTTACAGTCAACCCGAGAAAACCTGCCCATCTCCTCTTTATTGTGTAATCTCCAGTTACAACCTCCTTTTCCCTTCTGCCCACAGCACCAAAGCACCTGGTAAGACCAGGTCGGCAGTGGAAAGGCGATGCCCTGTAATATTCTGGGATACCCATGACATCAGTGAGTGGCCAGTATTCCCACTGCCAAGCTGACAGCATTTCCATTGGAAAGGAGTTTTTATGGTACTGACATCACTGCTTGCATACCTTAACAGCATCACACAGGAGTGCGGAGCTGATTTCAGGGTGATGAGTAGTAGCACTTGCCCAGCATCCTGAACATTGAGAGGTACTTCCCTCAACCAAACACCATGCACACATCAGGGGCAGAAACACATTCCTAGAACCCAACAATCTTCTTTCACTACTCAACCTTTAGATACTACGACTACTAAGTCTTTAAATTATGCAAACTACTTTCACATCTGCCTTGCTGGCTAAAACAGCTCCAGAGGGGGCAGAGCAGAACCTCATCCCCATTTTAACACCTTGCTCACTTGGAAGAGGCTTCATGGCTTCCCAGACTGTTGTTATCTACCTTCTTGTCTGATGTTCCCCACAGGCTTGGGAAGCTGACAGGGTGGGATTACTACACATGAAAAAACTGAATCCTTAAGTGAGTTAAGATCCTTGCGATCACACATAAAATTAGAACCCGGGCTTCCCTGGTGGCGCTGTGGTTAAGAGTCCGCCCGCCAATGCAGGGGACGTGGGTTCGTGCCCTGGTCTGGGAAGATCCCACATGCCGTGGAGCGGCTATGCCCGTGAGCCATGGCCGCTGAGCCTGCGCGTCCGGAGCCTGTGCTCCGCAACGGGAGAGGCCCGCGTACCGCGAAAAAAAAAAAACTAGAACCCATGTCTTCCAAATCCTACTTCAATAAAAGACCATAAACAGCCAAAGGGCCAGCAGAAGGTCACAGATCAGTGTGATCACCCGAGTGTGGCCCTTGGAGCACCTGGGTGTTGGCTAAAGTGTGAACTCCTGGGCCTCAGCCTCACCCATGAAATCCAAATACCCAGCTCTCGGGAGTTTACATGTAAGAAGTTCCCAGGGAACTGTTTTGCACATTTATGTTTGAGAACCTCTGACACTGAGAATTAGAACAAAGAGGGAAATAACTCTAATGAACAACTGAATTGACATCACATTCTGAGGGAAATAAGGGAAGAGTACATCCAAAGTCATGCTGTCTATGAAATAATGTAAAAATCTGCTAAGGAACAATTATCTAAAAATCAAAACACGATAGTACTAAAGATGGTAAAAAACAAACAAACAAACACACAACTCACTGTCCAGGAACATACAGTGCCATGGGAGGGATGTCTCATTTAGAGACTCAGCTGGTTAAGTTAATAGGTAATATGTATTTAGTACTAAGTACCAGAGACAATAAGCTCGCTCAATGCAGCATCTCGTGTATTCCTCACAAGAACCCAATAAGGTAGGCGTTATTACCCGCAGGTGACACATATACATAGATGAGGGCACTTGCCACAAGGCACTGCTAGTTAAATAGCCAAGAGCCAGAATTCCAACTAAGGTCAATCTCAAAAGCCATTTCTCGCAACGTTAAGCTAGATTGCTTCCCCGAATTGTATTAATCAAATAGAATGCATTAATAGAATGCATTAGATTGCACATACTTTCAGTTTTCAATTAATAAATCAAGTATTTCCAAGTCAAAGCCTCTTAATAACTGTCACTGAAATCTTCTAGGTCTGTTTAATAGCTGGGTCTCGTTGGATAGAGCAATTATTAATTTAGGCTGTCTCAACCTGGCCCGCTTAATATGATTTTTTTCAATCCAAGTTTAACAGTGTCACATAGCTGCAGGCCCACGATAGGACTGGGCCTTTTAATTATCTCATTCGACTGCCCTTACTGATGGACGACAGCGATAGTCACATCTGGCCCCTCTGTTTCCACAGAACTCTCCCGTGGAGTCCAGGGTAACAGGAGACAGAATGATTGCTTGGGCTCTGTCCCCGCCATCCCAGATCCTCAGTCACCCCTGGATCCCCAGCGTCGGACAGGAACCACAATGCTATAGATGAGCTTGAGGTGGCACCAGGTGTCCCAAGCCTTCCTGCTGAGCTCACACATCACAGCGCACGGCTGCCCCTGCTGCCAGCTGGCCCTGGAGGGACCCCTCCCTGTCCTGGAGCCCGCTGGAGCCGTCTCAGAGGCTGTGAGGCCACGGCAGCCACTTCCAAGAGGAATAACCTCATTTCACCAGGACACGCCTGAGAGCCCTTCCCCTCACACAGACCAGCATCTGTGGGCCCAGGTGGGCACACAGCTATGCTTTCAGCACAGTGGAGAAGAGAATCATTCCAAGTAACTCGTTTACTCCAGGCATGGTGAGAAACAAAGTCCCATATGAACAAGGACAGTTCAACATCACTGCAGGAAGAAGATAAGGAGCTAGCAGAAAAAAGCGCAGGACAGCATTTGGGAGCCTTCAGTGACTGCAGAGGTTGGGTCAATAATGTAGAGAATGCATTTTAAAAAGCAAACTGTTGGGCTTCCCTGGTGGCGCAGTGGTTGCGAGTCTGCCTGCCGATGCCGGGGACGCGGGTTCGTGCCCTAGTCCGGGAAGATCCCACATGCCGCGGAGCGGCTGGGCCCGTGAGCCATGGCTGCTGAGCCTGCGCGTCCGGAGCCTGTGCTCCGCAACGGGAGAGGCCACAGCAGTGAGAGGCCCACGTACTGCAAAAAAAAAAAAAAAAAAAGCAAATTGTTGAAATGCATAAATAGAGATATGAAAGGGAGAGACCAAAATATGATCCCGCTACAGTTTTCAGTACGGTTTACCCCAGAGCTGGAGTCTAATGTAGAGCTCCATGACTCAACGGAAAACTATAAAAAATTTAGCAAAGAACCACCACATTTGAAAAATAAAATCTCAAATTTCCAGGGCCAAGATGGCATCCTAATTTCCTCCTTCTTCCAATTTCCCACTGAAAGGGGAATGACCTGATCAAAGAAACTTTACAGCATTATTGGAAACCAGACATAAAATGTCACGGTATTTGTCTTCTGGAGGTGACACAGACGATAGCAGAGTGATGAAGGGCATCAACCTGCTAGGCATCCAAAAATGCAACAGGAAGTCTGCCAGAAGAGCAAGTAGGGGACTTGTCTCTACGCTCTTGCCACCCCGAGCCCCCCACACCATCTCCCAGACAAGAGATGCGTGGAGAAGGACGGATATAAGTGACAATTAAGTGACAGGCTGCTCCGTCCACTCCTCGCTGGAGACTGAAACACTGGCAGACGGGACCAGTGTAAACCTTCTCTACACTCAGCACCCAATTATAGCTCATTAACACTCATTAACGGTGATAATTTGAAGACGGTACGCAATTGCTCTTAAAATCTTCAGTCACTAGTTTCACTGGGCATGAAAGTCAAAAACATCCCTGGCTAGTGGGAGCCCCACTGGGCTCTAAAGGGGTCCCCGCCCACTGCACCCACAGACACACAAAGAGCAAGTGGGAGACTCACAGGTGTGGCTGCTCCCAGCCTCTCAAAATTTCCACCTTTTCTTCTCTAGTCCCCAAAAAACTTCCATCCATCAGCCTAAGTCAATAAGCCATGAATTATTGAGCTCACAGGATATAGATCATGAATATGTATGTGTGTGTTTGGAAGATGAGATTCTAAAACAAATGGGCCACATATATACAATGGAATATTGCTCAGCCATAAAAAGAAACAAAATTGAGTTATTTGTAATGAGGTGGATGGACCTAGAGTCTGTCATACAGAATGAAGTAAGTCAGAAAGAGAAAAACAAATACCATATGCTAACACATATATATGGAATCTAAGAAAAAAAAAAAAGTCATGAAGAACCTAGGGGTAAGACGGGAATAAAGACACAGACCTACTAGAGAACGGACTTGAGGATATGGGGAGGGGGAAGGGAAAAGAAAAAAATAAAAATAAATAAAACAATTGGGCTCCACAGTGGCTTATAAGAAGCCAGCACACATGCATGCCTTTAAGGAAATGGCTGAAACTAGTCTACCCGTGTATATTGTTCAAACATGGTTTTAGCACACAAGAAAAATCAGTGTTTCTGGTGGTTTTTTTGCTTCTGTTTTTCCAAGTGCATGTGTATGGAATAATTTGCTGAATGAAACACTGCTGGCTGCTCTCCGCAAAATCCAAAGGTATGGGCTTTCTTTGAGGTCATGGTTATTGCAGCTAGCGCCTGTGAGCTGCCATCAGAAAAGAACGGTGTGTCATTATTTTTCATTCCATCCATCCGTTACTTAAGCACACTCCCCTCAAGGTCTCCACCTCCAACCACCACAGAGAGCCCCAAACTTCTGCCCTAATTCCCTCACAGTCTCCAAATAAAGGAGCCAAAATAACCCACAAAACAGAACATCCTAGTTTACAAGATACTTGACAGAAATAATATGACAGAGCCCAGCATGCTCTGTATGCAACTCCGCCCCCTCTTGTAACCTTGCTGGGGCCAGGGCAGCACTGAAGCCATCTTTGGCTGCTACTGCCAACCATCCACCGGTCTCCCGCCAGCCCAGGGCCCCTAATCGACAGCCTGGACAAAGATTCCTCTAAGCTGGTGACAAAGCCAATCAGCCTGCTCCACTTCTGGGCTTGTCTGTGGCTCCTCAGCCTGATCGCTACGTTCCAAAAAAAGAAAGGGGGGTGGGGGGTGGCATCTCTCTCTACCTGGGGACTTTCTTCTACTATTATCATCATCCTCAAACATTTATTGATCACCTAAAATGTCCAGGACACCATGCTACCCCCTATTGCCAGGATCAGCAAACTTTTTCTGTAAAGGGCCAGAAAGGAAATATTTTAGATTTCACAATTTACATACAGTCTCTGTCATATACACCTTTAAAATAAATCTTGGAAAAGCGTAAAAAAATTCTTTTTAAAAATTGTGGTAAAGTACACATAATATAAAATTTGCCATTCTAACCTTTTTAAAGTGTACAGTTCAGTGGTATTAAGCACATTCATATTGTTGTGAAACCAACAACACCATCCACCTCCAGAACTCTTTCTGTCTAACGAAGCTGAAACTCTCTACCCATTAAACAGCTCCCCATTCTCCCCTCCCCCAGCCCCTGGCAACCACCATTCTAATCGGTGTCTATGAATTTAAGTGTTCTAGATACCTCATGGAAGTGGAATCATACAGTATTTGTCTTTTATGACTGGCTTATTTCACTTAGCATAATGTCCTCAAGGTTCATCCATGATGTAGCATGTACCAGAATTTCCTTCCTTTTTAAAGCTGAATACTCCTCCATTGTATGTATATACTACATTTTTGTCTAATCATTCATCCGTAAACAGATGTAAAAACCATTCTTAACATTCAGGATATAGAAAAACAGGCCACAGGCCAGACCTGGCCCACAGGTCGTAGTTGCCAAACCCTGCTATAGAGGCACCAAAAAACATACAACACAAACCAGAGGTTCTGAAATTTTCTCAGTCTCTGGCACCTTCAGTATATCAGTAATTTTTCACAGCACCCCTAAGCCAAAAGAAATACCCAATCATCCCATCTATTATGGATTTAAGTCCAAACAACTTACTATGTAGTTAGGTCCTAACAACTTAACTCCTGTTGGGCACTCGAACTTCAAAATCAGACTGGACACTGCCAACCTCCCACCCTGTTCCACGTGGATTTTCATGGGATACTTGCTTTTAAGCACAGCACCCAACAAAAACTCTGTTTTGCAGAAAGTATGCCCATATTGAAAGGAATGTATATTTAATGCAGAAACTGGCTTATTTCAAGTTAGTTAATTCACGTGGTGTCCAACAGGTGTCACTGTATTTCCCTCATAAATGTAGGCACTTTTCGCTGAGTTCTCCCACCAAGAAGCCCAGGGTTCCTTGGCACACTGTTTGGGAAATGCAGATAGAGACTATTCCAGGGGTTTCAGATAGAGGTGGGAAAACAGAGTCAAATGCCAAGAATATGCTGAACAAGAGACAGTAGCATATGCTCAGTGTCCAATGACCACTGACAGACGCTGAGCTACAGATTCTAGACAAGAGACAGCCTAGAGCCCCAAAGTCAGGGACAGCTGCAGGCAGGAGTGGGATTTAGGCTGCCCCTTGAAGAGAGAGTAAGACCCGACAGGAGAAGAACAAGCGAAGGGAACAGACTAAGTACAGGAGAGGCCCCCACGTAAGAACGAGGCGGGTAGGAGGGGGGCCCTGGAGCAGCGTGCACACTGAGGAGACCTAGGAAATGAGCCACTCAAGGTTTCAGAGGAAGGTGGTGCATTTAAAGATGTGTTTAGAAAACTTAATCCAGCAGCTATGGGTGCAACACCCTGAAGAAAGAAGTCGTAGCAATGAGACCCATGTCAAGGTGTGGTTGAGGTATGTACAGAGGGTGACCTACATGGACACTGTTGGGAGAAGAAACAAAAAGGATCAGATTAAAGAACCTTATGGGAAAAGGCTGGCCTTGTAGCGGGGCGGGGAGCATGAGAAGAGCTTCAAGAATAATCGAGGTTTCTAGACCAGTTAACTAGGGGAAATGATGTCATTCACACAAAGGAATTGTGCAGAGGCTGAGCTCAGGCGGCCCGGAAAGAGAATATGAGTGTTGCTTTTGATATTCCACGTCTGAGGGCATGCCAGGTTACTCAGGCAAAGGGATCCAGCTGGAGGTTGATCAGCAGAGCCCAAGCCCTGGGCACACCCACACGTAGGGCAGGAAAGGAGAGAGGTCAGACAGACTCCGAAGGAGAACAGGAGAGTCTGGAGGGTGGAGGTCAGAGGGAAAGCAGGCAACTCTGGTCCAGGAGTCAGAAGCCTCAGGTTTGTAAATAAAGCCATTCTTTAAAATCCCAATATTTTAAACAAATGTTTAAAGTGCATTTAATGATGTGGTGAGATGAACGCTGGCGGCTGTACCCGGGGAGCGGCAGTCTGCTCTCTCAGGTACTTTGGAGGATCTGATGCTTGGAGATCGGGACCATCTCTTTACCTTGGAACCTTTACTCCCTGCATCCCTACCTTCTCCAGCCCCTTCCCCTCAACCCTTCACTTCTCTTGAAAGTCCTTCCTTTCTGATTTTTCAGTTCCCCACCATGCTTCCCAAAATGCCAGTGCACCCGCCGACCTAACTTTGTCCCCACCGGACTGTCCCTGAGCCCCTCACCATCGGAAGCCCCCTGCGCTGAAACTCCTTGCTACGGACGTAAGAGCTCACCTGCCCTGGGCATCAGGGCAGGGCCTTTGCCCAGCCCCCATCCTCCTGGGCCTCCCCTGCACAGCCACACTCTCCGGGTGTAGTGCATCCAAACACAGCCTCCGAGCCTTGGGTCCTGCCAGCGCTCTGTCCCCAGATGTCCTTCCCCAGCTGCTCACCTTCATGAGTCAGCACCCAGTCACTCTCCCTCATCACCCACTCTGTGTCACAGCGCACCCCTCACCCACCCGCCCCTGCTGCTTTCTCTGTCACGGCACTTATCTTAGTCCATCTTGTTTGGAGTTTGTGGTTGGCCTGTCCGTCTCCTGGGTCCCAGATCACAAGCTCCACGGAGATGAGAGGGGTTTTCAGTCACCTCCATCTCCCCACAGGGTCTGATCACATGTTTTGCACCCAGCGCACACTCACCAAGTGGTCTTTGAACACACGATATTACCCTCTGCCTGCATATGAGATGGCAAACTCTGTCCTGGAGTGAGTACCATAATACCTTTGCGTGTGACAGTATACTGCTTTCAGAATGCTCTCACGGAATGGACTTGAGGACACGGGGAGGGGGAAGGGTAAACTGGGACGAAGTGAGAGAGTAGCATGGACATATATACACTACCAAATGTAAAACAGATAGCTAGTGGGAAGCAGCCACATAGCACAGGGAGATCAGCTCGGTGCTTTGTGACCACCTAGAGGGGTGGGATAGGGAGGGTGGGAGGGAGACGCAAGAGGGAAGAGATATGGGGATATATGTATACATATGGCTGATTCACTTTGTTATACAGCAGAAACTAACACAACATTGTAAAGCAATTATACTCCAATAAAGATGTTAAAAAAAAAAGAATGCTCTCATGTTTGAGGCAAGAGGAGTGTTACTATCTCCACTGTGCAGAAGAGGAAAATGAGACTCAGAGAGGTTAAAAGCTTTGCACAAGGTCACACAGCAGTAAATACAAGAGCCGGGATTAAAACCCAGATCTTCTGACTCATGGTCTAGAACTCTTCCACCACACAGCCTGCCTTTGTGTGAACCCGTGTAATGATAAGCTTGACTTGGTGCTGGTTACCTGTGCTTGAGATATTGCTCTGCTGTTTATTCATGTCTCGTATGTTGTTGGCATATCCACCTGTCACACTAAAGTCTAACTATGTTTTAGGTTCCAGAGGATAAGGATCAATATACAGACTTAGGCGGTAACTCTAAACTGTACTTTCTTATGTGTTTCTAGAAAATTTTAAGCCGCAATTTACTTAAGCACTAAACCCAAACATGCTCTTACAGTTGCCATCTCTCACTGCTGACGAACACTCTACAATGCTGAAGCGAGTACAGACATGTGCTGATGGCTTCCATGTGTCCGTGCATATCCACTCTTCATCTTTTCCACCCTGCTCTGAGCCCCAATTCACCTGTATGCACCAATTTTCTCCACGATTCCCTTGCCACCTGGATTCCATCTGGTTCACCCAGTGGAGTCCAGCAGGAGATCGGAGGCAGGGAGGAGAGTGAAGTTTGGCCATTTATTCCCCTGACTCCCTCCCAGATTGGCTGTGACCCACGTCTGAGGTTCCTGGTTCTTATCAGGGGGGTCTCTGCATATAGCTCTCGGACCCTTTACGCACAAATTCGGTCTCAGGGTGGTGACCGTGGTAAACCTGCCCAGAATATGGCCACAAATTCTTTGACATTCCTATCATCAAGATGTGGGGTCTGTGTCCTCTCCCCTTGAAAGTGGGTGGGCTCTGCAACTACCAGGAACAATAAAACATGGCAGAAGTGACACTGTTTCAGTGCACAGACTGGCAGCTTCTACCTAGGGATGCTAAGGCAGAACTGTTCTGGGAGACGCAGGCCTCCTCTGAAGGCCTTTCTCACACTGCACAGAAGTCTCAGACACTCTAGCCAACCTCTCCCCGCTCCCTTCACCCGGGGTCAGGTTTGCATTGCAGTCTGACAGCTCCCCCAGCCTTCCCCACCTTGCTTCCTATTTTCTCTCTCACAAGCACTTCCCCTAATAAAATCCTTGCACATTTAATCCTACCTTGGCATCCTCTCCTCTGAGGACCCAGACTAATACAACCATCCCAATAAATATTCAACCTTGAAAACTGAGCTTTGATATTAAACATATAAAGACAGTAGAACTAGCTTTTGCTGAATAAGGGCGGTCCCTTGAATCTAAGGTCATAAATAACCAGTCTTATATTGGGTTGGCCAAAAAGTTCATTTGGGGTTTTCCATAACATCTTACAGGAAAACCCGAAATGAACTTTTTGGCCAACCCAATGCAATGGGATGTCTGTATGTATGGCTGGATCTAGTTCCTAAATGATCTATATTAACACAGTATCATTTTCTTTAATAAGAATTTTACAAAGTATGATTTTCACCTATCTCCAGAAATGTATCCTTCCCCAGATGTCCAAAATAGGTTCTCAATCCCTTGTCCAAAACCTGGAGACCATGTGCATTTTGGAATTCAAAACTTTTCAGGAAGTAATATGTACATCTGCCATAGTTGATATAACAAACCCAGCAGGTCTGGCGCAAAACTCTACAATCAAATACATTAATATAGCAAGTCCCCTACATATGAACAAGTTCTGTTCTGAGAGCACATTCATAAGTCCAATTTGTCCGTAAGTCCAACAAAGTTAGCCTAGGTACCCAACTAACACAATCGGCTAATTAGTACTGTACTATAATAGGTTTATAATACTTCTCACACAAATAATATATAAAAAACAAACACAAAAAATAAAACATTTTTAATTTTACAGTACAGTACCTTGAAAAGTATGCCAGACACGTGAACCAACTTATGTGACTGGACACGCGAACGCACATTTGCATCTTTGAAAATTCGCAACTTGCAGGGTCGTATGTAGGGGACTTACTGTACTATGTCCTCCACGAAACATACAAACATTAAAACAAGTGGTATAAAAATAAATAGCCTGGAGACAGTGCAGGTATGGGTTTGCCACCAAAGGAGTTCAGCAAAGGTCAGACTGCACTGCCATATGAATTATTAAAAACATTCAGTTTTCAGAGCTTTTTGAATGTCTGAGTGTGAATAAGGGATTGTGGGCCTATATATCCACGCTAAACTATGCAGCCCTTTAAAAAAAACAAACAAACCAGATACTCCTTTGCACCAACACAGAAGAATAAATGGCCATCCCCCAGCGCGGGATGAAGATGGCACCGAGCAGGACCCGTGCAGAGGCAGGGTGACGTTACACGTCTCCAGAGAGGGGAGAAGAAAGGTGGAGACGATCTTCACTTGTCAAAGCCCCACACCCACCTTTTACTGCCCTCAACCCTTTGTTACGACTTCATCTCTGGTTAAGAAATTCTGTGGAAATATTGCTTATGAGTATTGACTGTGATGTGGGAAATTTTTTAAACCTGAATTTATCTATACTATTTATGAGACACCCCTGCAAACTGCCTCCATTGATTGCAAGCAACTAAAATGTTAGACGTAAATTGGGAGCTAAGCTAGTCCACAAAGGAAATTTATGTAGGGTATTAAATAAGCCTCAAGGCAAGGGACACTGAATATGAGAAATGTGGACCGGAGCCGCTCCAGTAGCCCTGAGACTTCCGGGTGTCCCTTCCTGGGTCAAAGGCGAGGACACACGGTGTGTCTGCTCCCCCTGGGAGCTCCTCAGAAACACCCAGCCCTGCACTTCCCTCCTCCGCCCTGAGCCCCTGTCGTGCGGCTCACAAGAGGCTCTTCTCTTCATCAGCCGCGTAGGGAGCTGAGAGTCAGCGGAGAGGGCTTTCACCTTCCTCCTCTGCCCTGCTTCGTCCTAAACCTCCTCATTCTAAGTGATAAAAACACAAACAATGGAAGATGAAAAGCAGGGAGCAAAATAAATTAGGAAGGAAATATTCTCCCTAGTCGCTAAATAGCCCTGGGAGAAATGGTCTGCAATGGGTAAAAGTTAAGGAATATTATTAGGGATGGGAAATTCAAATCTAGCTTAGTATTATATATATTAGTATTTTATATATTCAGTATTCACTGTTTTTTCCCCCAATAAGCATGTATTAACAACTTCATGATTTTTCAATCTCATATTTTAATTATGGGCATAACTGAGAACAATGTTAGTTAACACATGTAGGTGCTGTTATTTTTCTCTAGGAACCACTGTCTGGGAATGTACTGAGTGCCAACACTCTGCCCAGCACTTTAACAAACATCATTCCATACTTGTGCTGTTTATTCAACCCCCAGGTCTAAGGGACTGTGCTCAGCACTGGAGATTCCCCACGTGACAAAACGGGTGTGAGGCTTACCCTCAAGAAGCAGGCAGAGCACTGTGGAGACATTACACAAGGTCCTGTACATTGAATGATTTAATTCCACTCGTGGTGAGTGCTATGAAGGAGAAGTACTCAGAGACCAGTCAGAGCCTCCTAACAGCTCTCTGAGGTGGATCTCATCCTCGATTGTAGATAAAGAGTTATCATGAATATTTGTAACATTAAGGTATGCTAATTATAACATAAAATGTCCTGGACAAATAATAATTACAATTATCACTATTATAATACTGACTTGGGAAATAATTTTATATCAGCTGGTCAATGAGAAAAAGGATGGGAATAAATGAGGAAGGAAGTCTGAATGCGCGAGAGAGTATGTGGATAATTACTGTCGAAGAATTTCCAGGGCACCATTCTATTCCCCCATAAAGGAAAATTCCTCCATGCAGGGGCTTAGAGACCTTCAGACACCCTCCCCTCCTCCAGAACAGCAAGGTATTAACAGAAGGACAAGGTAGAAACAAATACAAGGTTTGTATTTTCCAGAGATGTGTCCCGTATTTCCCAAGACAAATTTAATTTCAAAGACTTGGTTCCCATAAACCAGTGAAATAACCTGGAACCCTCAATATGTTGAAACCACAACCAAGATTACCTCCTGAACCCAGAAGTAACACAAAAATCCTAGTCAGACCAAGTACCCTGTTTGTTTGGCAAAATATTGCTACTGTGCTCAAAAGGCACTGAATGATAAGAGGTGAACATCCTCCACCAAGACCTGCTGCTCTAAACGAGAACTCCCATCATCACCACAGCCAGGCTTCCAAGTTGCCATGATCAGGTGTTCTTAGTTTCTATAAAACGTGAGCCCATGGAAGTGGAACGTCCAGATATACAAAGGTGAGCATTCCATCAGAAGGCACGTGATACGTTGTTCCTTGCTTCTCTCCCTGCCAGGGCTGTCAATGCCAATAACTTGACAAGGATCCTCTGAACTAAGTACTGCATATGTGTCTTTACTTAGTGAAAAAAGAAAACTCCTTAAAATTAGAATGCTAGGTCCACGATGTCTCCTGACAGCTCACAATAGAAAAGATATCAGTTGATTTATTCCATGAAATGAGAGCGTCATAAGGAATTCAGAGTGATGCTAATGAGATAGCCAACCTTTGATGGGACCTTCACTTGGCTTCGCTTTAATTTTTTCTGTCACAAAGCTGTTATAATAAAAAACTATGTTCTGTTATGTAGATGGCAGCTCCAGGGCACTTGTGCCACCAGTGCCCCTCTCCACGTCCACAGGAAGCCTCACACTCTCTATGACAGACCTCTTAAGCTCAGAGGACAGCTTCACAGAGAGTTCCAAGTAGCCACTACCTATGAACTCAAGTAGACACAAGAGCCAGTCCAGTTGCTAATGCTTGTTTAGACTCCCTTACTGGACATTCACAATGTCCTGTTCTATGACATCAAATGGATCCCATCAGACTTAAGCTGTTGCCGTCATTAAGACCTGTAATTGATACTGGTAAGGAATATGGATGGAATGAGAAGGAAAATAAGGCTAAAGTCACCATCAAGTCAATTACACTGTGTTCACCTTCCTCAGTTTCCATCAGTTGTACTAGAAACAGGTAGAAGATTACATCAGCCAATCACTGACCTTATGGAGAGCTGGAGCCAAGACTGGTACCAAGAATCCATTGTAAATATAATTGACGAGCTGATTACGAATCAAGGGGTGAGCCACCTAAGAAAGAAACGGCAGTCGTGAAAAAGATAAGGAGTGCAATCTTTAGGTCTTCTTAAAATCAACCATTTCTGTGTACATCCTGAATTCAAGTAGGAAATCCAAATTTTGGCCATTTATTCCACGGTTAAAGAAAAACCCAGACTTCAAACCAACATGTAATTTTTCCAGATGGTTTATCCTATTATAAACAGCCTGGACTTTCAAATTTTAAAACGGGTAATTTTAAGTTTCTATCTGAAAAAACAATAATAAATAGACTGATTATGTATAGGGACTCATAAATTAAAGTCGACAAACTGGAAAGTATAATTTTTGCTCCATAACTTCCTCTATGTCCTATCTCTCAACCTGTGACTAATTAAAAAAATAATAAGAACTGTCAAAATAGACAATTAAAAACATTCATTTTGGTAGCAGAAAAAAAATTCTCATTTTGAAAATGCATTTTCTGATAATCATTTATATTGGGGAAGAAAGCATTTAGAAAATTTTTTCATAAAAAAGATACTGTTAAAAAGCAGAAAACATTATCAGAGGTACAACACTTCCTATATTTAATTTTCAAAATATATTTAGCATGGATAAGCCTTACTAATATCTTTTATAATTACAACCATCCCTGGGCGTCTGTAGGGAACTGGTTCCTGGATGCCCACCCCCACCAGGATACCAAAGTCGGCAGATGTTTAAGTCCCTTATATAAAGTGGCACAGTATTTGCATATAATCTACACACGCTTCCCATATACTGTAAATCATCTCTAAATTACTGTATAATGCCTAATACAATATACATAGTTGTAAATACAATGTAAACGCTGTGTAAATAGTTGCTGGTACACAGCAAATTGAAGTTTTGCGCCCTTTGGAACTTTCTGGATTTTTTTCGAAATATTTTCAGATCCTCTGTTGGTTGACTCTATAGCTGTGGAACCTGCAGATACAGGGGTCAACTGTAATCTCTTCACTTATACCCCCAAACAAAAAATCTTAAAAGTATATGGCTTCAATCTCAAAATATGATACAAAATGTATCATTTTTCTGCTCTTCACCATGCCCGTTAGCTTTCTCCTTCTCTAAAAAAATAAAAATAGCATCAAACAATAAAGTAAAAAGCAATTTCTAGGGAAGTGAGGCTAGATCTTTAAATTACTGACAATCGCTCTCTGTGTGTACATTTGGGGTAGTTCCATCTTTTTTATTTCCACATTCTTCTGCAAGAAAATATTGAAAGACTGTAATGTTAAAGGAAAAAATAACTTAAGATGCAATCCATTTATCTCATACATAAATAAAATTTCCTTTGCCTTAGCAATAAAAATGAGATGGGAACTAAAGTAATTTACTTGCATTTTCTTCCAGAAGCCATTTCTTTATTTGGTAAATAAACAGATTATAACTAACATTTTTCACCTTACAATCACCATAAAGAAAATTTGATTTCTTAATAAATCCAAGATTAAGGTAATATTTGTGCTATATAGAAATAAAACATTTTTTGATGAAAACCTACTACACCCTTGTGTATTTATAAAATCTGTTTTTTTTACTGAAAACAGTAACAAGAAATCTGAAGGTAAAAATCTAATCAAAAAGCCAATATACTAGTGTTCAGTGGTTATTTGTTCCCCGAAGCAGGCCAATTTCAAACCAAATTTAATTTGTGTTGCTAAGAAGATGCTTAACTTCTTCTAAATTCAATTGGAATACCAATATTCTTTATGCAGTAAGCACCATTAAGCAAAATAAAGTGTTTTCCTTTGTAGACTCCCAAGAAGACCTTGAAGTGAAAGTGATATAATTTGGAGTACTTAGAAGCCTAAAAATATCTATTTACTGAGTCAGGCATTGAACTTATTTTTGATAGTTAAATGGATAATCAAAACAGAATTAACACTTTTTATAACGAAGGTAAAGAAAATCTACTCTTTTTTTCTCAATTGAAACTTCCCAGAAACCTCTAAACTAACACTTTTACTCATTCGAGAACATTCAGTAGGCTTAAAGTAAAGCGTCAGTATTCCATAAACGCTTATTGAAATAAGAAAAGGAATGTTTATCAACTGATCCTTCACAATGCTTGTATCCTGAATGGACCACGACAGAGGGTTCCTTGCCTGCTCCCACCTGAATGACGGCGTTGCAGAACTCAAGGGAGTTCATGAACTGGACCAGAGGAGGGAGCAGGACCCAGTCGTCCTTCAGAAGGCAGTGCCATTCCTCGTCTTTCTCTTCCAGCTTGGCCGGCAGGGAAGAGTACAGACCACTGAGCCCGGTTGCAAGCACCTGTGTTCAGAAATAAAAACGTAACAAACACTTTCCCCAGGTTCTTAACCTGCAACAAACAGCTCCCAGGTGATGCCACTGCCACTGGTCCAGACTGTACTTTAGGTAGCAAGGTATTCCAGCATCAGAGGCTGTCAGCTAGGAAGGATTCCACAGCTGGAGGCGGGAGGGAAGGACAACTCCAGCAGAGGGAACAGAAGCACCAGAGGTCTTCGGCTAATACCTACGCGATGCTACAGGTTGTTTATCACCTATGTGCCAGGCCTACGCTGGGCACTGGTAGGGGGAGTGAGGGAGACACATGCAAGATGAAGAAAGCATGGTTCCGGCACCCAAGGTATGCAGGAGAGGAGCGAACTCATAAACAGTGCGTTCTATTACACAACGCTGAGTGCACACACAGAGATGACCCACACCTCCCGTTCCACAGGGACACACCCTGGACTGAGGCGGCCCAGGACAGAAGATCTCACACGGGCAGCATGAGTAGCTTTATGAGAAAGATTCCTGCAGGCATGTTAAAGCTCACGACGGACACGTGCGTGCTCCCAGTTTAGAGAGTGCTTTCATCTCATCTCCACAAATTACAGCAAGAAGAAAGAACTGGGGGTCACGGGTCAGTTAGATGGGACGATGAAACTTCAAACAGAGCTAAAGTGGGTCTACACTGAAGCATCGGCAGTGGGAAAAAGAGGAGTAAAGAAAGGGGAGGATCACATGTAAGGTGGACATGAGGGTGATCTAACTATCATACCTACCTATCCAGTATTAATCCAAAGCTCACAAGGTTTACTTTCTTCCCCTGCTCGGTTTCTAAATGACATTGACAGTGTTTGGGCTCAGTTAGTGACGGTGAGTGAGAACTCCAAACTGTCACTTTATCCAGCTTGGTCATTAAGAAAATGCTGATGCATTAAATTCAGACAGAAATATAGAAAAGGAACACACATGTTGACTGGCTAGTAGTTTTATCTTGGGGAGAACAGGACCAAGGAAAACAATGAATTTCACAGTACGGGGAAGTGATGCTAGCCAAACAGCACCTTAGGGCTCCTGATCTGGTAGATGTGCAAAGGATGGACAGGAAGTGCCCAGAAAGAAACACAGAAGTGATTTATAAAATGTGTTGCTCTAGGGTAAACACTGAAGTTATAAGGAACTCAAATGGGATAGAAACATTCAAGAAAACACTCCATTCTGAGTTAGGCCCAGAAAAGAAACAGCAAAGTATTCACTGATCTCACAGTCTAATAAGAGATGAACAGGCAATTATAACAGTGTAATAAATGCTCAAACTACATAATAGAAAATATGTCACCGTGGATATACAAACCCAGACTTGGAGTGTTGGGAGCAGGAAATGTTCTCAGAAGAAGCGATGTCGGGCTCCCCTGGTGGTGCAGTGGTTAAGAATCCACCTGCCAATGCGGGGAACACGGGTTCGAGCCCTGGTCCAGGAAGATCCCACATGCTGCGGAGCAACTAAGCCCGTGCACCACAACTACTGAAGCCCGTGCACCTAGAGCCCATGCTCTGCAACAAGAGAAGCCACCGCAATGAGAAGCCCATGCACCGCCACGAAGAGCAGTCCCCGCTCACCGCAACTAGAGAAAGCCCAGGCCCAGCAACGAAGACCCAATGCAGCCAAAAATAAATTAATTAAATAAATAAATTTTTAAAAAAAAGAAGTGATGTCTAAGCTGCTGAAGAATGAATAAGAGTTAGCCAGAAAAAGAATGTTGGAAAGAAGAATATTCCAAGCAGAGGATGTACAAAAGCTCAAAGGAGCAAGAAAACATGGCACCTTCTGGAACTAAGAGAAGTGCAGTATTACTGGAGCATATAGTCAGAGATGGGAGGAGCCTGGCGGGTACGCTGGAGCCAGATCCTGCAGGGTTCTGTAGGACAGAATACAGAGCTGGAGCCCAGTGGAGAGTCCAGCAGACAGTGTGTGGGTCTGATGCCTACGAGAGGGATCTGGACTAGAGATGGAGCCCTGGAGCTGTCCACATGGTGATGAGACCCCAAGCTATGCAGACCAGAGAGAGAAGGGAAGGGAGGTTTAGACCATGAGCTATAACAAAATAATCCATAGTGCCTTGTGTCAGACACAGAAAGTCAGAAGGAGGTATAAGGACCTCCCTGGCAGTCCAATGGTTAAGACTTCTTCCAGTGCAGGGGGTGCGGGTTCGATCCCTGGTCGGGGAGCTAGGATCCCACATGCCTCGGGGCCAAGAAAACCAAAACATAAAACAGAAGCAATACTGTAACAAACTCAATAAAGATTTTAAAAATGGTCCACATCAAAAATACTCCTTAGGGACTTCCCTGGTGGCACAGTGGTTAAGAATCCACCAGCCAGTGCGGGGGACACGGGTTCGAGTGCTGATCCGGGAAGGTCCCACATGCTGCGGAGCAACTAAACCCGTGCGCCACAACTACTGAGCCTGCACTCTAGAGCCCATGAGCCACAACTACTGAGCCCGAGTGCCACAGCTACTGAGGCCCGCGTGCCTAGAGCCCGAGCTCCACACAAGAGAAGCCACCGCAACGAGAAGCCTGCGCACCACAATGAAGAGTAGCCCCTGCTCTCTGCAACTAGAGAAAGCCCGCACCCAGCAACGAAGACCCAACACAGCCAAAAATAAAATATAAATAAATTTATTTTGAAAAAAGGAGGTGTGGATCCCGGCATGCTGAACTTGGAAAAATTACCTACAAACTGTTGCCGCTCCACCCCCGTCTTGATCCTAGAGCACCCTCTGGAGCTCCCTGTGTAGCAACTGTCCTCCGTGCGTTTATTAATTTATCAGCCCTCTTCTCCATCTCACCTGGCCTGACGTGTTCACTCTCGCCCACACGGCAGATGTGGGTGACTTGCCCAGTCAGACGCTAGCAGTACTTCCCCTGAGTAACACATCCGTCAACAACAGAGGATGGGCCTGAGGACTGGTCACCTGGAGGTCTCGGTGCAGAGAAACCAGACGCCGCCAGGGGGCAAATGGGGGAGGGGCGGGATGGGGGCGGGGTGGGGATGGGGGCTATGAGCCCACAGTGGAGTGTGAGGGCAGCAAGAGAAAGACACGAACCGTCTCAACAGTGGAGAAACAGAAAGGTTACATACATTTCTCTGTTCTATTTCCTAGTGACCTAGATTTACTCGTTCATTCACTCACTCATCTAAAAAAAAAAAAAAATCAGTGAGCACTGTCAGGCCAGGTACTATGTTAAGTACGGGACATACGATAGTAGACAAGATAATGCACGTATCTCTTTCAAAATCAGGGCATCTGTGGTCCCAGAGGAGAATGTCCCTGATTTAAAAGCATTTAACTCCTTGTCAGCAAACCCAAACAAATCACTTTAATTCCAGTTTTGAATGTGACCCCAAGTGAGCTGTTTGTTATAAATTAGAAACCGCTGGCAAGAGAGAACAGAGACCAAAAGTTCTCCTTGAAGGGAAATCTAATCTTGATGCCACATTTTTAAAATCAATTACATTTGCTAACTCATGCTAAATTAACCACAGAACAAAGGCTTTAATTCTGCATACTCCCGATTCCTTAACCACTTTGAGGCTTTGAAAAAGAATTCATAAAGACAGCTTAATTTGTCTGACTAAGAAGCTGGGAATAACTATTCAGTCTATCAGTATAATTACAGCAACATTAATTTTCAAATTACATACATCAGTGGCAGTAATTAAAAATAACACATACCTAATATTCACTTTTTTTTAAAAGAGTGTTCTGAAAAGGGCATGGCTGAGATGCGAACACGGCCCGCCTGTGCGGGAGGACAGTGCGGTGTGCCCGCTGGACACGCACTCCTGCCATGTGCTCGCCCCTGGAAGCAGAGCCAGAGAATGTTTCTGCAATGGTCTCCAGCGTAACGAAGAAACACAGAAGAAAACAGTCTGCACAATAAAGAGGACTACACGGGCTTAAGAGCAAGATTCCAAATCTTTACTGCTAAATATTTATCCTTTCCAAGACTTTGCTCAGAGTTCAGATTCCTTCATCCAATCCACATATAATTCTAGAAGACCAACGACAGGCCAGGCACCGTGTCAGGCCGGTGCTGGGGAAAGAGCATTGAGCGAGTCAGACTGGGTGAGATGGAGAAGACCACCAATCAACCAATAAATGCAAGAAGGACAATTACTTCAGGAAGAGATGCAGGTGGTGCTGTGGGAACAGGAAGAGGGGAAAGGAGGGGCAACAACAGGTTTGCAGGTAATTCTTCCGAGAGTTTGATGGCACAATCTATTTACTTTCAAGTTTAATTTTTAACTTAAAAATGTAAGAATATATAGACATTCAAGAGCGAATTTTATTTTAAATACTCATCCACTCTTTTAGCCTTTTACTGATCCTGGCCACAAAAAAGTAACTGTAAAACATTATATTTATTCCCAACAGATTAAGTATTAACTTTTTTTTTTTTTTTTAGCCGCGCCGTGAGGCATGTGGGTCTTAGTTCTCCAACCAGGGATCAAACCCGTGCCCCCCTGCGTTGGGAGTGTGGAATCTTAACCACTGGACCGCCAGGGAAGTCCCATAACCCAATATTTTTAATTTATCTTTTCTCAAGAGTCTTAAAAAAACAAATCACCATATAAAACCACAAGGATGACAATTTTAAAAAGCAAACCACTTCCCTGACGGCAGTATAGCATGGTAATTGTTGAGACCATGGATTTCAGTATCAGACTAACATGGTTTTGAACCTGTCTCTGCCATTCACAGGCAGAAAGTCCCTGGAAGTTCAGTTTCTTCACTGAGCTGCTGCAAGGATTGAAGGAAATCGTGCACATGAAGAGGTAGGCATGATGGTTTACACACAGCAGTGCTTCCGACGGAGGGAAGAGAGATGATGTGCACAGAGCAGTGAGCAATCTGGAAAGGTCCGTCGACCTTTCACTTTAAACATCTAATAGTACCCAGTTAATTTCAGCAAAAACAAAAAGATCGTAAGCAGATGGCTTTAGTCTGAAGCTAGCAGCAAAACACCTGGTGGGGACCATATGTGACAACTTGCCGAAATAAAGAGCCTCATAAATTTTAGATATGGGATAAATAACTTTCTACCTGCGGCTGTGTACCAAAAGGTTGCTTATTTCAATTTGCATTTCCTAATGTATGTATAGGCTGTTTTCGACTTTTGCCGATATGTAACAAGTGACAGGGCTTAATCAATACTCCGTTTAAAAAAATCAAAAGAAGTACGGTCATATACTCCTCAACCATTCATCGGCACTAAATAGTTCCCTCGAGTATCCTCATTCTCTTTCTTTTCTTGGGAAAATACAGCTTGAGACAAGAGGCAGCAGAACCAGCAAGCTCTTCCTATCAACCACAGAACAAAAGTTTCCAAAAGTGGTCCAGCTTCCTGAAAGAGTCATTACTCTTCCCAAAGCCTGATGCTAACACACTTTGACAATCATACTAATTAGAGAAAGCTTTTTGTCAATTGTGGTCCTTAGCTGGATGGTTAATAGAGTATGCTTTTATCTTCAACATAAAGAGGTCTTTTTTTTTTTAATTATGTTGTCAGTTGTAATTATAGAAACCTGGGTACAAATGACATTATGGGATCTATCCTGAGGGGCAACTTAGCACAAGGAAGCTCTGTGTTCCATTCTGGCAAATAAGGTCAGCTGGAGATGTTTTTCCTCTAATTTTAATGAACTGTACAGTGTTTTAAAACACTTTTTTATGAAAGCAACAACTACTCAGTGAAATCTGCCTATAACTTAGTAAGTGGAAATCTAAATGTTAAAAGAATGCTCCATTCTAGTCCTAATATGTTTAAATGTGTAAAATATGAAATATTACAAAAATGTAAAAAAGAATAGAAAACCATCCACAAGATTTTAATATTTTGCCATAATTTTTTCAGAGTGCTCTTTATTATTTTAAAAATAAAACATTACTAACAGAGCTAAACCCTACTCCAATCCCATTACATCCCTCCTCCTTCCTTTGCCCCCAAAAGTAACCACAGTCCTGAACTTAGTATCTATTATTCCTGTGCTTGTTTTTGTACTTCTACTGTATTCATAGGTATCCAAAAACCAGTATACACTAAGATTTCGTCTTAAAACTTCATGTAAATTTTATGTAAATATTAACATACTATATGTAACCTTTTGCTACTTACTTTTTTATGTTTCTAGATTTTATGCTTTTTGTTTTTAGGTTTACTGGTGTTCACACATATAGATGCAGTTACATGCTAATAAATGTGAAATGTGATTCATTCATTTTTTTATTGAAGTACAGCTGACTTACAATATTATTAGTTTCAACATAGTAATTTGATATTTTTATAGATTACACTCCATTCAAAATTATTATAAAATATTGACTATATTCCCTGTGCTGTACATTACATCCTTGTAACTTATTTACGTTATACCTAGTAGTTTGTACCCTTCACCTATTTTGCCCTGACCCCAACCCCTCTCCCCACCGATAACCACGAGTTTGTTCTCGTACCTGTGAGTCTTTTCCTGTTTTGTCATATTTCTTCATTTGCTTTATTTTTTAGATTCCACATATAAGTGAAGACATATTTGTCTTTCTCTTATTTATTTCCTAAGCATAATACCCTCCAGGTCCATCCACGCTGTTTCAAATGGCAAAATTTCATTCCATTTTTATACAAAGAAAACAAAACACTATTTCGAAAAGATACATGCACCCCAATGCTATACGATATCTTTGTGCATGCACCCTTGTAAACGTGCCAGATTTCCTTAGGGCAGATATCTAGAAGTGAAGATGCAGGATCACATGGTATGCAAATATTCAATTTCATTAAATATTGCCATATGGCTTTCCTGCGTTACTGTACCAATTTATATTCTCAAGAGTTCCTGTTTTTCCACCCCCTTGACAGCACTTGGTGTTATCAGATGTCTAATGGTTAGCGACTCTGATGCCATGACCTGGTGTTTCATTGTGGGTTCACTTGTATTTCCCTGACGCTAGAGAAGATGAGCACATCTTCATATATTTATCAGGTTTGAGGTCTTTTGGGAAACGTCTGCTCATATCCTTCACCCATGTTTCCTCATTTTCTTATTAATTTGTAGTATTACAAATATTTTTGTATATTTTGGGTACCAACCACTTGTAGTTATGTGTGTTGCAAATATCTTCTCCCAATCTGTGTTTTTGCTTTTTTTTAATTAATTAATTTATTTGGCCATTCCGGGTCTTAGTTGAGGCACACGGGATCTTTGTTGCCGCGTGTAGGATCTTTAATTGCAGCATGCGGGATCTGGTTCCCAGACCAGGGATCGAACCCGGGTGTGGTTAAGAATCCACGCTTCCAATGCGGGGAGCAGGGGTTCCATCCCTGGTCAGGGAACTAAGATCCCACATGCCGTGCCATGCAGCCAAAATGAAGAAACGAGTCACTTGGGGCCTAATTGGGAAACTGGATATTAGATCATATTATGGAATTATGGTGTAATTTTCTTAGTGTAATAATGGTATTGTGATTACGCAGGAGCATGTCCTTATTTGTAGGAGATCCATGTTAAAATACTTGATGTCCATAATTTAATTTCAAATGGCACAGCAAAACAAATAAAGGGCATAGGTGATAAATATACAGAAGTATGACAAATATTAATTTTCAATTTAAACGGTGTGTACATGGTGTTCATTTTAGTATTCTTCCAAGTTTTCTGTATTTTGCTTTTTTCCATAATAAAAAGTTGTAAAACATAAATTGCATTAACTTTATGGACTGACTTGCAGAAAAATGTCCTCTACACAATACCTACAAACTGCAGGGCTTTCCATTTACTTCTGTCTTATTTTATGCCCTTCGATAAAGTTGTATAACTTTCCTTGTGAAGGCCTTTTACATATTTGTTAGATTTGTTCAAGATAAATCATGATGCTTTTGTGAATGGTACCTTTTTATTTTTTTTTAATAAATTTATTTATTGATTGATTTTAATTTTTGGCTGCATTGGGTCTTCGTTGCTGCGTGCAGGCTTTCTCTAGTTGTGGTGAGCGGGGGCTATTCTTTGTTGTGGTGCGCGGGCTTCTCATTGCAGTGGCTTCTCTTGTTGAGGAGCACAGGCTCTAGGTGCACGGGCTTCAGCTGTTGTGGCACTCAGGCTCAGTAGTTGTGGCTCGCGGGCTCTAGAGCGCAGGCTCAGTAGTTGTGGCACAAGGCTTAGCTGCTCCACGGCACGTGGGATCTTCCCAGATCAGGGCTCAACCCGTGTCCCCTGCATCGGCAGGCCGATTCTTAACCACTGCGCTACCAGGGAAGTTCAGTGGTACCTTTTTAAAATTGACATGTAGATACTGAACAGGTGAACCACGCAAGTGTTTTGATGATTTGTTTTAATACCTGCACTCCTTCTTTAATAGCAGAACTACCCAAAACAATTCAAGTAAGCCCAAACTCAAACCTTTGCAGAGCCCCTGTACAAAAAAAGCCTCATTGTTTAATGAGCTGCTGCCTCCACATCACTGCTCAGATCCAGCTCCTCTCTTACGTTCTCATTCCTGCCACTCTTGTTTCTCAACCCTAATGTGTGTCCCTGCTTCCTCCACAACTCCCAAACTTACATAGTCAAATTAAACTCCTACAAGAATTTTGATCATGCTGTGTTCTTGATCAAATCTCTTCAAGAGCCCTCCAAACTGAATGAATATGGCAAGTGTGGTAGGCAGAATAATGGTCCCCCCAGACCTGTCTATATGCTGGTTCCTGAGCCTATGAACAAATGAGGTTCCATGGCAAAGGAAAATTAATGTGGCAGATGGAATTAAGGGTGCTAATCAGCTGATCTTTAAATAGAGATGATCTTTAAAATCTTTAAATCCTGGATGATCCAGGTAAACACAATGTCCTTGTGAAAGTGGGAGAGGCAGGCAGAAGAGCAGAGTCAGAGGGAGACGTGACTACAGAAGGATGGTCAGAGAGACGCAGTACTGCTGACTATGAAAATGGGGGAGGGGGCCATGAGCTAAGGGGTGTGGGCAGCCTCTAGAAGCTGGAGAAGGCAAGGAAACGGACTCACACAAGAGCCTCCAGAAAGGAGCACAGACCTGCCGACATCCTGATTTTAGCCCAGTGAGACCTTCTGGACTTCTAACCTACGACAAGACACTACTACTGTAAGATAATAATTTGTGTTGTTTAAAGCCGCTAGAGTTTTTGGTAATTTGTTACAGGCGCAGTAGAAAACTAATACAGCAATGTATTCCAAAGAGGCTTAGATTCAGGGTGAGACGTTACATTTTTGCCTTAAGATATATTCTTTAAAAAGAGTTTATAGGGGGCTTCCCTGGTGGTGCAGTGGTTGAGAGTCCGCCTGCCAATGCAGGGGACACGGGTTCGTGCCCCGGTCCGGGAAGATCCCACATGCCGCAGAGCAGCTGGGCCCGTGAGCCATGGCCGCTGAGCCTGCGCGTTCGGAGCCTGTGCTCCACAACGGGAGAGGCCACAACAGTGAGAGGCCCGCGTACCGCAAAAAAAATAAAAATAAAAAATAAAAGAGTTTATAATCTAGTTTATAATTCTGTTGAAGGAGATAAGGAAGGGAGATTTAATATGTTGGCACAGATGAATGGAATCAGTTCTTCACTTCCCATTTGATTCTCAATCTTTGTGCAATTTCTTATTCCATTGATCAGAAGCCAGAAGAGAAGAGATACCTGGTACCCTGAACTTAATTGAAATTCTATTTTTCAAAATTTTTACTCATTTGTTTCCCCTGAAATAAATATTCACCACACACTAGGGGACTCTGATCTATTAGTGAAAACAGGACTCAGTAGTATAAAGAAGATTACTGCTTTTGAACCTCAAAGCAAAATACAGTATGTTACTCACTAGGATTGCTATTAGCATCTGGGGCAGGTCAGCTCTTTCCTGTGCGTGACCGTTCCACAAGCTACTGGACATTAAGCATCCCTGGCCCCTGCACACTAAATGCCAGCTGACCTCCCTCCCAGGCGACCCCGTGTCCCTTGACAACCAAACACACCCCACGTACACTTCTAAATGCCCTCACCCTGGTCAAGAACTACCCACGGAGTGTTAATTAACAATGAATCTGATCTACTTATGGCAAGTTGCCTGGCCTGTTCTAATAAAACTCACTAATGGTCTTAACACACGATTCCAGCAGAATCAGGAATATTTAAGGCAATACAGTTTATAAAGTAACATAATGAGATGACTGGTACAAAGAACAGATAATGGAAATAAACCGGAAATGTTCACTGATTTAGGAAAATAAAAATAGCTGTGGCCCAACATTTGACAAACCAAGAGAAGATACAAATCTATAAATCTGTCATTTAAATAACACCAAAAAATAATCAGAGTCCTAAGGCTTCTTAAGAATCTCAGACAGCTCCCAGTATTTTCTAGGACTATGACTGGGCCTGGCTACTCGGGCATCTCCAAAAGACCTTACCCTTTATTTCTCACCAACCAACTATTAAGAAACTATACAGGGACTTCCCTGGTGGTCCAGTGGTAAGACTCCTTGTTCCCAATGCAGGGGGCCCGGGTTCCATCCCTGGCCAGGGAACTAGATCCCGCAGGCATGCAGCAACTAAGAAGTCCGCATGCCACAACTAAAGATCCCGCGTGCCGCAGTGAAGACCTGGTACAGCCTAAATAAATAAACATTAAAAGGAAAAGAAAAAGAAACTATACAGAGCACTTCTTGCTACTTCAAAGTGTAAATATGTATTCCTTTTTTAAAAAATAAAATCAGTGCTTTGGATCTACAATTTTGGTCATTATCTTGCTGTGAAACAAATTAATTTGTGAAACCAGCTGTGAGGGGTCTGACCATATGCCATGACTCATTGGCACAGAATCAACCTGAAAAGCTAAGAATATAAGAAGAGCAGGTTTTACCAACTGCTCAGGATATGCTCTTAGAAATAACTAAAACAGCTCGTAACCCAACAGAAATGAACCAAGAAACAGTAACACATAGTTTCCTCTGTTGGCTTATTTCCAGCTGACACTGCTCAGCCGAATGGCATCTCAACTTAAATTCCTCTGCTCCCTCCAAAAGATTTCCTCTAAATATCTTTCTACAGAAGGTGCCAAGGACAGTCTGCTGAAAAGAAAGGAATAAAAAAGTATTTGTCATTAGCCCAGGAGAGGAGAAGAGAAGCGGGTGGAAAATGGGCCAACAAGGACTTACTGGACAAAAGTAGGTGTTCTCCACGATGTGATGGGCCACCATGCCGTTCTCAGCAGAGAGAGACATGATGAAGAGCAAAGCATCCCGGGCCTGCTGGCCTACAGTCCCCTCCCGGTGAATGAAGGGAATCAGAAGAGAGAAGATGAGGAAGTTGGCAGCCCCTTGGTCCTCGCTAGTGTGGAAGAAGAGTTCCAGGATGGATGGATCTTTGGCAAGAATGGAACAGAGCTGATTGAGCAGGACAACCAGCTTCCCCTCCACGGTGGGGGTGGTTGTTCCTGAACAAGAGCTCAGCAACATCATCAGGGGCTTCAGGATGGGCTTGTGATGCAGCAGAGGCTGGTGGGACTGGGTGATCAACATCTCATACATCTTTAGCTGCTCCATTTTAGTCTCATCAGTAAATTCCCGTCTCAGACTCCAAAGGAAGAGTTTTTCCATGATGTTCTCAGAGACCACAAATTCCAGGATTGGCCCCATGGCAGCATCCCTGGCTTGCTCTTCAATCAGCAAAAAGAGCATGTGTTCTACATAGTTCTGTACAGCACTGGCCTCATCTGGAGGGATGAACCCATATTTTGCCTGGGTGTTCTTCAAGGGGTCATGCTTCTCTAAGATTTTCACAACCTGAAACCAAATTAAACATGTGTCATCCATCTGATGTTTATCATAACTACAAAAACACACCACTGCTAATCGTACCAAATCTTCATGGAAAATGTAAGAGCCATGACCCCCAACAAGATGCATGTGAGCATTCTGTGTCTCCCTCTCATGAGAACAAAATGAAGGGGTTAAACTACAGAAAGAAGATGTCTGAAGTTGTTCATTTTTCATAGTGACAGATGTTGGCAACCTAAATGTCAAAGAAAGTAATATGGTCATGTAAATTAAGCTACATGCATTCCTGGGCCTATTATTATGAAGACTATTAAGCAAAATGAAAAATAAAAAACCTGTAAGTGATATGCCAGATGAAAAAATAAGTCACTTGTATATAGTTAGATCCATCATTATCAACTATGTCAAAAACACGCAAGTGAAAAAAGACTGAAAAGAAACATGGAAAAACAGTAATCGCTTTTGTGTCCGAAGTAATGACAAGTTCTTAAATTTTTTTCTAAACTGTCAAGAATATAATTCACTTTGTTATAAAGCAGAAACTAAGACACCATTGTAAAGCAATTATACTACAATAAAGATGTTAAAAAAAAAAGAATATAATAGTGCTTTTAGGGACTTCCCTGGTGGTGCAGTGGTTAAGAATCCTCCTGCCAATGTAGGGGACACGGGTTCGAGGCCTGGTCCGGGAAGATCTCACATGCCGTAGAGCAACAAAGCCCGTGCGCCACAACTACTCAGCCTGTGCTCTACAGCCCGCATGCCACAACTACTGAGCCCGTGTGCCACAACTACTGAAGCCCACGCACCTAAAGCCCGTGCTCCGCAACAAGAGAAGCCACCGCAATGAGAAGCCCGCGCAACACAACGAAGAGTAGCCCCCACTCGCCACAACTAGAGAAAGCCCACACGCAGCAACAAAGACCCAATGCAGCCAAAAATAAATAGATTAAATAAATTAATTAAAAAAATAATAATAATAGTGCTTTTAAATTTTAAAATACACTAAATAAGTAAGACTACCTGTGTTCTCCTACAAATAGAGTTGATTTGGAGATTTCAGCAGCGGGACACAGCTCCTCAATGCCCTTGACAGAATAATAGCCTTCTCTCCTCTACCTGGATTGGCACCCTCTTCAACCAAGCATGCATCATTAGGAAGGATGAAAGGAAGCGGATGAACTGATGAACAAGTGACACGTACCTAGCAGAATCCCCGAACATACGGCGTATGTTGAAATGTTAAGCACAAAGAGTTTGAATTGTGCATTTTTTTTAAGCCAGAAAAAAAAATTGAGATAACCAATTACAAAATAAAGCCCTAAAGCACAGGGTTTCTATTTGGGGTAATGAAAAAGTTTTGGAAATAGTGGTGATGGTTGCACGACACTGTGAATGTAGTTAATGCCATTGAATTATACACCTAAAAATGATGAAGATGGCAAACTTTGTTTTATATATATACATATATATATATTTTTTTTACCACCAAAAAAGAAAAACTCTATTAACTGTAAAAAGTAAATAAATCTCATGTGACAGCCCAGGTGTTTCTCTCCCTTACCACTGCTGGCATTTGAACACTTCCTAACTCTCTCTGCCCATCAATACTTAATTTCTACTTTCGGACCTGAAAATTAAAACAATTTTATATCTCAACCTCCATTTAACTTTATGACTTGGAATTTCTACGATAATATCCATTCAATTTACTTCCTTTAAAGTGTATATACATGTTAATTTTTAAAAAATCAAACATTTTATCAACATTTTTAACTTGTTCCTTTTTGCCTTTCTGAACTGCATGTTCTGTGGAATGTTTAACTTCTGCCATACCCTCCCAGCCCAGTTCTAGGACATGTTGTTACGTGTTCTGGTATTTAGGTTATAGAATTTTTGCAAGTCACTGTGGAAGCTGGCAAAGGTACAAGGCTATGTCAGCATTCATGAGCAATGAGGGAAATTTACTTCTCAGGGAAAAGTCTACGTTTTTCCCCTGGCAGAAGGAGAAAAAAGGAACCTTTATAGACTAGGCTAGTATATCTTTATGAATGAGTAGATTTCCACAGAATCTGTAATCTCCATCAACTTCCATTATAAAATTAAAAATACTGTCAGGAAAAACATCACCCCAACACCCCTGAGTTGACAATGTCAACGAGGAAGCCCTCAGTTAGCCACTACCCAGGAGGTACACGGCTCAGTGACTGGTGGTCTGGGTCTCCCCACTGGCCATCCCCTCTCCTTGGCTGCGCGCGGACTGCAGAGTGCCCCCACCATCCCCCAACCTCCAAGAAGCCCTCCACGACTCCTCGCAGGCCTGAGTACCTCTCTGGCAGAAATGCTGGGACCTACTGTGCTCCTTTCCCTTGGCTCTGGCCTTGACATCTCACAGCGTGGGGCTGCAGTACCACATTTGTCCAAAAGGGGACTCCACCTCAACACAGCATGCTCTCCAGCCCCGAAGCCCCAACTTCAAGGCTCCACATTCTGAAGAACAGATTAGCTCTACATTTTACCAGTTCTATAATTTCAAAGTCCACATATTGAGTTTACTTATGAGAGCTATCTACACAGCTGGGCCTCGGGGTAGAAATGTAATTATACTTGTCATGTGTGCTCAGACTGTCTAAACTATCTAAAATTGGGACTGTGCATTATACATTGATAGTGGCACAGCAAATTAGCTCAGTCTTTCTGGAAAACAATCTGGCAACATGTAACAGAAGCTATAAAGTCGTTCCTGCCCTTTGACTTGTTAATCTCACTTTGGGGAAAATGCCAAAGGAAACAACACAAAATAATTTGTTTTAAAATGTTCATGCCAATGACATTTTCAGTAATGAAAAATAAAAATATTATTGACCCAAACGGTCAAGAATAAGAGAATTATAATCACGATGTTACATCACTATACACTAAAGCTATTAAAAATAAACACTAAGTGAATCATATCATTACACGCCAATATATACAAGAAATAATTTAAGTTAAAAACTAAATATATTGATAAATAGATGTATGACTAGAAGTGAGTCTGAAAAGATACAAATGAGATTTTAAGGTTAATTAGTTCTTCTTTCCTGTAAATTGATCTAATAAATAAAAACAAAGTAATTTTGTACTAATGTCTAAGAAAAGGATCAAAACACGGAGTTAACAATAATTCTCAGAAATTCCTAAGCAATATAAATTTTTACATATGCATAGGTATTTATACTATATGCATGCCTGTAAATATTTATAAAATATCTAAATATATATATGTAATGTAGACCAAAACTATTTACATGATCACAAGCTACATTTTTCTTATAAATTAATCTTCACTTACTTATTCAAACGCAGTCCTCTGCAAAAAGACCTACTTTTGGTGGGGGTGGGGAGGGCGGTGGCTATGAAAAACCTAAAAAAGATTTCATTCTGAGATTTTTATACAGAATGTAAACTATTCAGCAGCTTTTAAAATGAAGCATCTCTCTCTACCCCCCTTTATAGAAGCTCTTCTACTCCGCCTTCCAGGTTCATGGGCAGAGAAACATGAAAACAGAGCTGTAATAACCCACCAAGATAGAAGGTTTGTCGATCATTTGGAACACAGCCCTTTACTCATTCCCGTCCCAGGCCTGGAGGTTTTCCTGCCTAGAAGATGGGTGTGTTACCACCAGGGCCTGTGAGTCATGGAAAACACAACGTTCAGCAAAGTGCTGATTATGCCTGTGTTGCCACTTGTCCTTAACCTCCCTCCTTAGGTGTCAGGACCCTCCCAGGCCACCTCCCTCTCCCTTCCAGGCAGGCACACCCATGACCTGCTTTTACAAGTGGGCTCTCCGGGCCCACACCCTGGGCCTGGTTCCCATCTTGACAGGGAATGCCTAGGAAACTTCTTGGCTAGAGCACAACTGGCATTGAAGTGCCAAAGATCTTCTGTTATGATGTCCCAAGTTAGCTGCCCAGGTGGTGTCATAGTTCTTTTAGTTTCTGTAAGCTGATTCCTGATGTGACCTCGATTTTTCCTTATTTTTTCCCTTGGGTCCTCTTCTCACATCACTCCCACCGAAGTCCAATATTCCTGGGCCCCTGATTTCTGCTTGCTGGGATCTACTATGGATCCATGATCTCATGCTGCTTCCCCAGGCCTGGCCCACTCCTCTGATTACCCTCTATCTTATACTCTCAACCTTCCCTCCGATTCCCCAGCTCTGGCTGCTTCTCAGCTATATACTCTCAGGCTCAGGGATTCAGTTAAGGGGAAAAAACACAATTATGGTGGCTGGAGAGATACAAGTAGGAAAATACAGTTTGCAAATATTTCCTTTACTAAACAATTTCCTTCGTTAGGCTAAACAGCATTTAACAAACTGATCAACCCCTGATAAACCCCACGCTCATTAAGTCGCTCATTAAGTATGTAAGCCAGCTGAGATCAGATACAGCACTGTAAATGGTTGAGCAATCACAGCTAGGCATTTGTTGATCTACAAACTTTAACAGATATAAGCTGGTGTGTGTGTGTATATATATATATATATATATATATATATATATATATGGATCAGTCTACAAACTTTAACAGATATAAGCTGGTGTGTGTGTGTGTATATATATATATATATATATATATGGATCATGAGCCTAGATCACATGTTGTGACTCTAAAAAGAAAAAGATACACAAAAAATAAAGAAAAAGAAAAAAATACACAAAAAATCAATAGTGTGAACAATGGTATACAAATTATCACCTGACCAATACAGCTAAATTTTAACCTAACTTCAAAGTCATTTGACCTATAAATATGAGGATCATTGGAGATCAATAAGATGAACAAATAGTGTATTTCTTTCATTAAGGAATATCAGCTACTGCTATCCTTAGCTCCAATGATGGCCCCCCACCACTCAGTGATAATGGGCCTGAATTTCAAATATTCACAAATTCTAAATAGGAAGTTCAAATGCTTTCAGAATGAAAGATATACATAAATCACATAATCACACCTCAAGCTAACAAATTATTATTCTCCATGATAAACACAAGTGTTTCTCTGATGGAGCTTTGACTCCATCTGACTATCATTCTATTTCTTATACACATGCATATATTAGTAGATGACTATTTATACTACTTTGGTTCCAGCCTAGTTACTTCAAGGAAGTCACGTGAGTACAACCCATACTTCCAAATCCTTTGGAATGCTAATTTAAAGTGGCATTGTGGAAAAAAACCAAGTTCCTAAGCAACATTTTCCATCACACAGAAGAAGGACAGGATTTAGTGATCAAGCCAAATTCCACTTAATGTACCAAATTAACTATAACAAAAGTACGTTTCCATCCAGTTCCTGTTTATTACTTAGCAGCTGTGTCTTTCGATTTAGGGTTATTTCTTACACACCTATTCCCATGGAGACCTTTACAGAGTCATTTCTTCTCGTATTAAGATAACAGTCTAATAATATATGTGTACTTGCAGAACTTGGTTAATGTCAGCTCCAATCCTGAACTACAGAGATGTGTCTACATCTGGAATTAAACCTGATAAAGCAGAAACTATACATGCCATACTTCCTTGGGACCAAAGTAGTCTAGTAATTACTCTAACAAAGAAACATGGTAGGAGCATCAATCAATAAAGTAACATAGTAACCTAACCTTTAAGTTAGGTATATATAAATTTTTTTTTAATTTCAGTATCAGGGGAGGGACTAAAGAGTAATGATATATGTAATAATATTTCAGAGAACCCTGTAATTCCAACCACAGTGAAAACAGACTTATCACCGAGCATACAGTGGGAGAGCTTCTGACTTCTCAACATATTCAACCACTTTAGAGTCTAATAGAGGCACAACTCCATGCCCTGGCCCTCTAAAGAAGCATAGCTTTTGTTCTGCTTTACTTTCTACTGTGAAGTTTAGAGCTACTTGAAAAGCTGAGAAGAGAGACACACATTTTTTAAATGTTAACAAACACCACTTTACTAAGATACTGAGAAGGTTAATCAGAGTTCTGTAATATTTTCTAACTTTTCATCTCTCAAAGACTTCATGTAATTTCTCTCTGTCATTTAGTCTATGACAAGGCACAGACCAAAAGACTGAAGATGAAGACAGTGAGGGAATGAGTGTCACAGGGAACAGACTGGAATGCAGATCTCAAAGCCATGTATAAGTGCCCTTTGCTTTTTTAATGGAGTCAGGCTACTTGGAGCTCTATACAGGTTACCATACATAGGACATACTGTCTATTTTTTATTATTGTAGGAGGACACTTGACTTACTTAATCCAGATGATTCCGTTTTTTCTCATCCCCGTCCCCTTCCAAGAAGAAAAAGGCTACTAAATCCACTAGCTTTTCTTTATCCATCACCATTACTCTATCTGAACTCTGAAATGTTCTTAGCTCAAAAAATTGTATAATAGCTTGTATTTGGAGGCTGAGGGTGGTAAGGAGAAGCTTTGCGCCATTAACAAGCACACAGAAATGTGCATTTCCAATTGATTTTTTTTCACCTCTGTTCTCCTGGCTTTAAGAGTAGACACCATTTAGTACATAACTAATACTGATTCGGTATGTGAAAGGAGAGGATAGAGAATGAATAGAACAAGGGCCATGAAATTTCACGAAGTAAAAATGTGCCATTAAGGATACCTAGTGTGGGACTTCCCTGGTGGCGCAGTGGTTAAGAATCCACCTGACAATTCAGGGGACACGGGTTTGGTCCCTGGTCCAGGAGGATCCCACATGCCACGGAGTAACTAAGCCTATGCGCCACAACTGAGCCTGCGCTCTAGAGCCCGTGTGTCACAACTACCGAGCCTGTGTGCTGCAGCTACTGAAGCCCGTGCGCGTAGAGCCTGTGCTCCACAACAAGAGAAGCCACCGCAATGAGAAGCCTGCACACCGCAATGAAGAGTAGCCCCTGCTCACCACAACGCAGCAGTGGAAGCCCATGCGCAGCAATGAAGACCCAACACAGCTAAAACAAACAAACAAACAAAAAGCAACAACAACAAAAGAATACCTAGTGTGTGTGTGGTGGCGGGTTAGTTCACATGGCAATATACTTGGGCAGTTTGTTATCTGATGGACCAATGCTTCTTACTTCTTGCTCTCTCTTCCATTCAGAAGAAGCAAAGGCAAGAGATAAAAACAACAGTCTACTAGACTATAAACCGTTCTTATAGACTACTATAAAAATTAAACATTCTCGGGGCTTCCCTGGTGGCGCAGTGGTTGAGAGTCCGCCTGCCGATGCAGGGGACATGGGTTCGTGCCCCGGTCCGGGAAGATCCCACATGCCGCGGAGCGGCTGGGCCCGTGAGCCATGGCCGCTGAGCCTGCACGTCTGGAGCCTGTGCTCCGCAACGGGAGAGGCCACAACAGTGAGAGGCCCGCGTACCGCAAAAAAAAAAAAAAAAAAAAATTAAACATTCTCTTTCTCTCCCCGACCCCCTCCTCTGAAGATCACTGATCATTAAATGCAAGTCTAAGGTTCTTACTGGTAGCAATTTATAGCAAATGTTTTAATATTAGTATATGTTTTCCAAGTCTCCTAGTTCTTCTAAAGTTGCATTAACCAGGTGGAGGGATGTTCTAGGCAGAAAGAAGAGGAAGTCCCTAAGGCAGAGAGGCATGAAACAGCACGAGGTGCGCTGCCAGGAGAGGGGGTGGCTAGGAACTCCAAGTAATTTTGCATTTCTGGAGACTAAATGAGAGACAAGGAGTGAAAGAGGCCACGACATAAAGAGCCCTATCTGCCATCCTGGCCTGTAGGTGGCCAGATGCCACTGAAATGTCCAACTACAGGAATGCCCCAGACAGAATCTGGGTTTTAGGTTCGTTGCTCTGTCTACTACAGCACAAGATGGCACCTCAGAAGACAAGAGGACGTACAGGCCAGAGGCTACTTCCTAGAGCCTGGATTCTCCAATGTTAACTATTCCTGGATGTCCACTACAGAACTATTCTGAGGATAACATGAGAGCACTGGACCCAGGGACCGGTTTGGAAACTCAAGTGCACCACTGGGTCACTCAAGGTCTCTCCCCTGGCGACCCCCCCTGAATCTCGGACTGCCTCAGATGGTGCCTCGGATGATGGATGGCTGTATAACCAGCTGTCCCTGACAGACTGCAAAGTGTAGGTGGGTAAGCGGGTATCCTTGACCACCACTCAAGGTCTGAAGTAGAAGCTCCTAGTGAACAGTAGAACAGAACCTGCCGAATATATGTTAATTATGCTGAATTTGTACTGAAGTGTCCTAACAAACAGAAGCACTCTGGACACCACTGACTTTTGTTGCCTTCATTTTCCCTAACTTCACATCTGAAAAAGCACGGTACTTGCCAGCTAATGGAACACTTTGGTAAATAGAATGTTGTCGCCCAGTTCTGTCTACACATTTCCTACCAGCCTTACAGTTTTCTTGGGTTGCCTCAGGGGAACCCGGGGGCTACGTCACACTAGTCACAGAAGTTTGTGTCAGATTGTAGCTCATTTCCCAGTCCTCTGCAACTGCTCTTCATCCGCCCCCAGCCTGAACAACTCACAGCAAAGCGCTAATGCATGAAACTCCAAAAACAATAAGTAGCCCTTATTTCTATCAGCCGAAAGTCTCACTCCTTACCTCACACTTAGCCCCACAGCTCTGCCTTGCCCTGACTTCCTCACCTTTTTTATTTCTAACCATCCAAAAAAGGCACAGCTGAGCATTTGTTCCTAATACCCCTTCTCTAAAATGTTCTTTTCCTTTCTGTCATCAAATCCTTCTCTTCCCACAGTCAAGCTAACAAAATCTCACTTCCTGGATTTCACAGGCCATTTCCATCTGTAACAGTCCCTTCCCTTGACTTAATTCCTGTGATCAATATTATTCATTTTATAATAATGTATCTCACGTTGTCATCCAAACTAGCTTATACATTCCTTAAAAGCCCAAAGGAAGGCTTATACATTTCTACGTCCCACCTGTGACGCCCACAGTGAGGTAGTTGAAGTTTGGGCTCAGTAAATCTCCATTTAACAATACAGTCGGTCCTGCGTATCCGCGGGTTCTGCACCTGCAGATTCAACCAATCATGGATCGAAAATATTTGGAAAAAAATTTCAAAAAGTTCCAAAGGGCACAACTTGAATTTGCTGCACACTGGCAATTATCTACATAGCACTTACATCGCATTTACACTATTCACATAGTATTTACCCTGTATTAGATATTATAAGTAATCTAGAGATGATTTGGAGGATGTGCAGATGTGCGTAGGTTATATGGAAATATCATTTTATATAAGGGACTTGAGCATCCACAGATTCTGGTATCTGCTGGTGTCCTGGAACCCATCCCTCACAGATACCAAGGGACGACTGTAATCACATTGACATCGACATGAATTTCTTCAACCAGTATTTTTATTCATAAAGGTAACAGTAAGGCCCTCAAGAGCCTTTGGAACTACAGAGAGACTGAGGGCATTTTCCAGATTTATTTAAAAGGAAAAATTAAGACTAAAGGGGTAAGAAACTTGGCCAAAGTTAAAGAAATGGCTGAAACGATAATGAGACCAAGAGTGTACCCCCTTTACGAAAGGAAGTGTTTAATAAACTAAACCCCAATCCCTCTGACAAAGTAATCCTTACCCTCAACTCAATATTTTTCTGCATTAAACAGAGGGTGGTATGCGTCAGCACTAAGGTACAATGCCAAAGGTAATTACTCTAATTATCTGGAAAATTCCTGAATTACTTTCTTCCCATTGCTAAAGCAGATGTGCCCTTAATATCCAGAGCAAACCCATGAAGACTATAACAGTAAAAAGTCAGAGAAGGGGAAATGCATAAGAAAATCTTGGAAGCTTTACACTGGATACCGACAAGAAGCCACAAAATGTAAATGACCCAGAAGCAGAACTGATTTTGTTTTTGATCTAAACTGTGTCCCCTTATAATTGCTGTGATTTACAGGCTCAGAGCTTTAACCCATGGGCTGTTTCCGGCCACAGGAAGGAACTGGGTAGTCATTAAAAAACTGTCACATAAATAGCCACTTACCAGCTCACGTGGGGAGTGTAATGCTGTACAAGTAGTAAAGAATGCCAATTTTATTTATTTTACTACTTGTAAACTCCCTGAGGAAAGGGGCGAGCTGGTAAGTTTCCTGACCATTCAACCCTTAATTATCCATACAAGCAGATCAGAGAAGTCAAAATGAATAATCAAAAAAACTTTTATAATCAGCTTTGTAATGAATTCAGATACTTCCAGGCACCTTCTTTCTTTAAATGAATAGGGACCACCAGCCTGAAAAATGCTAGAGCACAGAGGTCAAATACGCTGGTCTTGGAGTCATGGGACCAAGGTCTCAGTACTTGATTGGAAACTCACTAGTCGTATAATCTCAAGCAAGCTATTTAACCTCTATAATTTTCCATTCCCTCATCTGTAAAATGAGGAACCTAAAACCAACTGCCTTACTGGTTTGCGGAGAAGATTAAATGTAAGGTATTTGATGTATTTGGCACAACACTTGGCAAATATTTAATAAATATGTATTTTAGTATTGGTAGCGTTTAAGGACTGAATGGAAATCAGCAAGGAGGAGGGAAAGAAAGAGGATGTACTCATGGTCAAGTGTACTGCAAAGTGAAGGACAAGTCACTTGAAGGCCAACTGCTACTCTTATAAAAATATCTGAGGAATATGCATGTCCCCTAATTGCTTTCATGAAAACCAAGGTTTTTAACCAACTACCTATTCTAGGAATGCAAGCAGAGAAATTTGCTTTTCTTCCTACCTGAAAGGGTTTCCTCCCTATGTTTTCTGGAAGCCCACCTGTCACACAGGTTGGGAACCCTGGTTCAGTGCAATAGAGGCCTCTAGGGCTACCTAACCAGCAGAGAAGGTGGAACTCATACATTACCTGCGCCCAGTGGTTTTTAAATACAATCATGCATGTTTCTGGGTCAACTCCCTGCAAGCTCACAGCCTGCCGGAGTTTGCCTTCTGTCGCAACCGATGACATCATAAGCCTTCAAAAACCAAATGCTTCTAAGTCATATTTAATTTTCATGAAAATTTGGTAAGCAGTCACTAACTTTCAAGTATCACAGTAGAAATGTAACTTCTTCACATTTCATTGTCACCTTCGAAACCTGTAATGAGAATAACAAAAAATGCATCCCATTACATTCATATATTAAATAGGACACTGACTTAAGTTAAAGTCAAAACACAGACATTCTCAAAGTCCAACACGGAGCAAAATATCAACAAAATAGACATTTATACTCAACCTAAAGCCTTTCTTCTGTTTTCTCTCACTTTGCTACTAAATATATAAAATAATGAAGCTACCAAAGCTACATGAATAAATTAAACGATTATTGGATTTATTCTGTCCACTATCACCAACCACAACCTCCTAGATTATTATTCTATATCACTCAAATCTAGTTTCCAGAAGCAATAAACTATGATAGCAATGTTAGTGGTGTGTAGAAACACCCAGAAACAGGAAAATCGTTAGTTAATAGTGACTGAAATAAATGGCTTGATGTAACTTAGGGGAGTTATAACACAGCACCCAGACTCCTGGGTCCAATAATACCAATTATTTTAATCAATGACTGTCATAATGGTATTGAAAGCATTCTCAGTCATTTCGTGGCTACAACCTAAGTTAAGGTTTCCAGCTTTCCTGAAAAATAAGAGAATTCCAAGTAACCTAGACAAATCATATAGAAATGATCCATCAGAAACAAGAGAGTGCTTACTTCGTGTGAGGACAAGGCAGCAGCGCACTTATCGATGAAAAATGAGTTATGTGGACAAAATATGAAGAAAGCCTGACCCAACAGGGCCAGTGGGGAGAAAAAAAGATACTGGGGTCACAGAGTATACAGGCAATGTGATCCAGTTGTGTGGTGCTAACTCCCTGACAAAAGCACTAAGATACTGGTATTATTATCTTAGATTCATCAGCCCAAAAAAGGACTGGGGACCGTTCAAAACGTTATTTGTTTAGTGTACAGGCTAGAGGGAGTTCAGAGAAAAGTAATTACATTATAATTACCAGAGCACTGGAAAACAAAGTCCATGATAAAATTTCCAGACTTGTAGTACCAAAAGATTAAAAAAAAAAAAAAGAGGCTATATTTTCAACTGAGTAACTAACATGAAGGGTATTACAAGGAGAAGAGTGATCAACTATTCCTTCTATAAACAATACAATGTGAGAGAGGAGACTTCAGGTGATGATTCAGGTTAGACTTATTGATCAAGTTCTTTGTGGGAAGAGGAATTAAACACTGGAAAATAGTTAAAGGAATATTCAAAACAAGTACTTCTGTTGGGGGCGTAGAAGACTTACCAATCAACATTAAAAGATCTTTATAATACATTTTAGTACATAAGAAAAGAAAACATGTAAGAATTAATAATTTTGGGGAAAGAAACATTTCTTAAGGAGAATGATGGGGGATTAAGGTGTGTGGAAAGAGGGAAGCCTGTTAGAATGAGGACTGCATAGATATTGTAAGTGAAACAGTTTACATGTATCTTTCATGACTATGTTTTATTATGTAAATTGGTGAATTCCCCAACATATAATTCTTAATAATACAAATGTGCTGTTTTCTTTTTTAAAAAAAATAAATTTATTTATTTATTTATGGCTGTGTTGGGTCTTCGTTGCTGCACACAGGCTTTCTCTAGTTGCGGCGAGCAGGGGCTACTCTTCTTTGCGGTGCACGGGCTTCTCATTGCGGTGGTTCCTCTCGTTGCGGAGCACGGGCTCTAGAGCACAGGCTCAGTAGTTGTGGCGCATGGGCTTCGTTGCTCTGCGGCATGTGGGATCTTTCTGGACCAGGGCTCGACCCCATGTCCCCTGCATTGGCAGGCGGCTTCTTAACCACTGCGCCACCAGGGAAGCCCAGATGTGTTGTTTCCAATAAGACATTGTCCATTACCAACATGGCCCTTTGCCACTGAGACGCATGTTACACTGCGCCAAACTGGTGTTTTAAAAATCAGGAGTGTCTGCCCATGCACGCAGAGTATGTGTTCCCAGTCACACACACACACACACACACACACACACACTGCCTGTGATCCTCCCGCCACTCTCTTGACCTCACTTTGGTTCGCAGGCTAGCCCTTCTAGATGGTATCTCATTGTGCAACCCTGTTTTAAGTGATAAGAGATAAAACGAGTTCTGATTCAACTTCCTTGTTGTCCTAAACACTACATTTCTTTGAAAATGTCAAGGTCTCTTATTCAGATGGTGTAATGATAATAACGAAGAAAATCAGAGTGTTTGGGTTTATCCCAGAGGTTGAAAAAGTAGAAGACTCTCTGAGATGCCTTCCAGCTCTGGGATTCTCGGATTCTTCTTCAAAAGTATGAAGGGAACATAAATCATGCCAATTGCCTCTAAATCAAAAATAGACAGATGCTCTCTAAGATCCTTCACATTAGTTCTCAAAGGGACTTCACATGCAGTCTTTTCAGACAGTGAGACCGCAGTACAGACAGGATAAATTTCTTAGCCGAGGCCAAAAACTTACAAGTCAGTTTTGATGGAGACAGAAATGTCTCTGGACTCCTAGTCCAGTGTTCTTTCTAGAAACTGTATTCTCCTTGCTCCTGGTTATAATCCCTAGCCCTAGTCCCTTAAGGAATCTGTATCTTCTCTGAGCAAAGTACATCTTGGTTGATGCTTATCCAATCATACTCTTGAAGCAGATGCCTGAAAAATCTAAATATGCCATGAATGTAGAAACCACAACATCGAGAGAACCTGGGAGAGAAAGCAGAGGGGGAGGCAAGTCCAGCAAGCCACGTTTGGGAAGCGAAAAGCTATTGCAGGAGACCCTGTCAAAGAAAACACCACCTCAGCACCCAGAAGCCACTCTCTCTCTCGTTCCCAGGTTAAAGTGGTAAAGCACTGGCATGTCCCCAGGGCAGTGTGAAAACGAAAGAGATGGCTCCATATTCATGAGCTATGTTTAAGGACCCATTTCCTCAAGCACAAAGGTTTTCAACATATTTCTGCATTTTCCTGTTATCATCAGCCTTTCCTTTTTCCAATTCCAAGCATTTTACTTAACTCTCAGACAACAGCTAAAAATCCCAAGTGAAGAAAACAGAAGGACAATACTAATCAAAAGGCTGTGAGCAGGTAGGAGAGGCTGCAGGTGCTAGATCGTGCGCTTATGGCATGTGGCATCACTGGATGTCACCGCTTCTTGCCCTCTGCTCTCTTCAGCCTAAGGCACCTGAAGTCGGGAATGGTTAGGGTAAAGCTTGCTGCTCTTGGCACACATGCAGCCTGTTCTTGCCATAAATACACACATGCACATCAACTCGAATTTCATGCTTGAGAGAAAGCTCTAGAAATTGTTTAGCCCCTAACAAGTGATTTTTTTCCTTTCTTCAAACAAACCACCACCAACAAAAAATACCCAAAGAACTCTTCCCACAGTGGTTGCATGTGGTATTGTGGTACGGTTGTTGAGGTTTTTGGTGTTGCGGGGGAGAGATGAGCTATCAAAGTACATGTATGTATTATGTATGTACGTATGAACGTACACTGAGATATTAGCACAGTTTCTATACTTCAAAGACAGAACCGACTATATTAATTCCAAAGACATTACTGAGTGGTCACATTTATATATCTCATTAATATTATATATAAAAATATTTTCCATCAATAAGGAGAGGAAAATTCTATTAAATATTGTTGAAGACAGAGATAACTGACATAAGAATTACCTGTATTTTTATTTGCCCTTTTTTGAAGGTGTATGATATCTTTTACTTGACGATGAAAAAAGCACAAGCGTATGCTTCCATATCACAGAATTATAAAATGTACCATATAATCATAGAAGCCTAGACTCTAGTCATCTAGATCATACCTCTTTCCAATGTAAAAATCCCTTCTACCTCCCTCCCAGACAGACATCTTATCTAATTTCAGACCCTCTCAAAAACTACAATACCTAGGAGAGCTGTAAATGGGTCAAAATCACATTTTTTCCTGAACTACCAATGACTATATTTTAATATAGCTCTCTTTCACTATCAGGCTGGACTTATAATGTATATGTTTTGGCATTTAATTATATATTATTTCATACCATCCTTCAATTCTTTTACATACTTAAATATAATATCCTCTAATAATGGACTATAAAAAATCCTGAAGGGAAAGAAGTGGATGGCCACCTTAAGGGAGACACAGCCAAGGGAACATTTTTATGTAGGGAAAGGTGATCATATTTGTAGGTCTAATGAGAAGGAATCAACGAACATGGAGAATTTGAAGATACCGAAGAAAAAAAAAAGGGGGGGGATTTTGATGGGGCAAGAGGAGGAGAAAGGCGAGGTCAAGAGCACAGTTAGGAGAGGCCTAGAGAAAAAAGAGAAGCACGGCCAAGTCTTTTCATAGTGAGTCACCAAATCTTGAACTGGATGGAAAGGCTCCCTTCCTACCTCTCCTTCTCCTTCCCTCCTGATACTCCTCTGGTTGGTTTCTAGAGACAGTCAGAGAGGATAGGTGGATTTAAAGTGGGGAACAAAGCACCAGGGCTAAAAGTTTTGAGCTCAGTTCTCCAAGCATGGAAGTCAGAAAACTTAGGTCCCTACTCAGGGACGTAAGCTTTGACTGGGAGACAGGGCCCAGGACTCTAGCTCCAGCTCTAACCAGCAGGAGACTCTTGGTTTGGAACCTCGCTTCGGGGAGTACTTAGGACTAAATGATTATTTCTTAGGTCTCTCCCAGCTCAAAAGTCATCATTTTACATACTCTTTTGCAACTGTTATACTAATTGGGGAGGGGTAATCAGATAATCATTAAAGGAGGATAATGGCCATGGTACAAAAATCTTTGAAAGAATTCTAGTTGTAGACAGGATTCTACCTGTATTCTTTCACGATTAATGCATATTTCACTTAAGGAACCTAAAGCACAGAAATCAACCATCTCAAATATAATTTGTGTTTGGTTTGTTTTTTCCTGAGCAACTGCCAGTAGAAAAACTCATTGTTTCAGAATGCACTTCGGAAGGCTCTGAATTGGCTGCTATTAAATACATAAAGAGTCTATTACTGTAAATAAATGTGCTTATCAAGTAAAATTCCATCTAAGGGTGAAGAGTCTTCAAATATTGGGAAAACCTGAAGAGATGGGAACCGTGTGCCCTCAACTATAACTAACAGCAGTGGGGGGAATTCATTTTGGGTCAGACTACCTCAGACAACCTCTACTTAGAGCCTAATAAAATCCTATTAAGACTATATCCTCCCTGTTCTCTAATCCTCTGGCCCAGTTTCCTTTTCTCTCTTGCTGTCGTATCACATGGCAATGCTGGGCTGTTGGAAATAAAGCCAGCATCTAATAGCCCCGACTCTCCTGGACCTTGTCCTAAGACTCCCTCGCTCGTTCATTGTTCACTATCCATCATCTCAGTAAAGTACACCTTGTTTTGTTCCCTCAAGTTGTAGGTCACCAGTTAACACAGAGGGTGTACACAAAGAAAATTCTTGCAACCTGTGCATTCCAAATGGTTTCAGGCTTTGATAAATGCATGCCTCAAAATAGTAACCAGACTGCAGAAAACTGTTTTTAATGCCATAAAATAATTCCACCATGTTTTACATCTTAATTTCACTAAAATAAGCTGCCGGCCAACTAGGTCATACCCGAGTACCATGCAAGAGACTGGTAAACAGAATAAATGGAGAAGAAAAATTAAAATTCAAAACATACCTAAAATGTGTTATGGGACTTAATTTTTAAGGCTGCTTAAGAAACTAAACCCCTAGTGGCAAGGATTTGGAATGTAGAAATTATAGCTTTTGAAAATTGTAGCAAGTGAATGGTACCTGAACAGGAAAGTCTCTTATACACATGGAGTAATTTGTCAAAACGTGAAAACTGGACCACTCTTGGGCAAAGTCTCCCCAACAACCCAATCAATCACTATCACCTTGGTAGTATGCACCGTCCTGTCACATCACTATCTTGATGAAAGCTATTAAGGGACAACTCAGTTACAATATATGCCATAAAACCCTAAAGCTTAGCTAAGGTAAATTCAGAGATAGATTTATCTGACAAATTCTGTGGGGTAGTATTTTAAAGCAGAGATTTGAGGTAGATGCTTGGAATCTCTCTCTAAGAAGAACTCTCTCATACTAATGAAGCTCTTCTCAAGAAATGTTCCTGGATAAAAAATATGTAAGTTTTTGACCAACATGTCTTGGTGCCTTTGGAAAGTTATGCTGTTTAGTCTAATACTTGTCTTTGCAGCTCTATTCATCAGAATTAGTTCCCTACGAGCAGCCTTTCAAATGCCTTTATGTGAAAATTTTCAAATATGCAACCTGCACTGTAAATAAGATGATGTGACGATTCTCTTTTGGAACAGCAACATGAAAAGATCTCCTTTTCGAAAATGTCCTTCATCCATGCATGGTTTAAGACATACTAAGTGCAATGAGTGTAGTAACAATAAAATTCCATATATGCCCACGAATCTCACAAATTGTGGGCATATTTTTCTGGAGAGAGGTGGCTATAGTTTTCAGCCAATTCTAAAAAGGGTAAAGGAATTTCTTCCCTTCAAAAATGTTTAAAAGCCTCTTTAAAGATGCATTCATTGTAAAACCATGAAGAGTCCCAAAACAGAGACGAACAGCCAGTTCAAATTCTAAAGGTGTTACTGAAGAGACAGCCATGGAGCTTTTGTGACTTCGGTGATACAGAAAGTTCCACTTCAGCAGCTTGGGGGTTGTTCTAGCCTGTGAGTAACCATGATCTTGAGTAACAATCAGGGCAGGCTTCAGTGCCTTACAAATTTCATGGCTGGTTAGATACTTCCACTCCAACTCAAAACACTGCAAGGTGTGGCATCAGAGGTGCAAAGTGATAAGCATTTATTATAATGTCAGCAACAGGCTCAAAGAACATGGTCCTACGCCAATCAGGACAAAGCACCTTTCTTCACCAGTCTATGAAATGGGCCACAAGGAGTTTGGGTGCCTTTTGTGCACTACAGACATGACAGAAGTGGAGTAAATCACTGGTACTTGAAATAGCCAATACAGGTATCTTGAAATTATAGGTGGAATAATATTAGCACTTATGTGGTAACCTAAGACCGCAAAGTTCTAATTTCACATTTCTTTACTTTTTATGAACATAAAAATAATGAGACTTCCTCACATGTAAATATAATAATCTAACAAATGGTATCACTGCTGTACCAGAATTTAAAAGACTATATTTTCTCATCGAAGAGTAGGCAAAAGATTCTAGAAGTTCATAGTAAAAACGTACTGGTTTAAAGTAGTTAACCACTCACATATATATTATTGCTATGATCAGTTTATCATCAAGATGTCCTATTGTTAAAAATAAAAAGCCAAATCTAGAATCACTGAAAACTTTCAGGGGGAAGAAGATTTTATCTTGAAATCTCTCCCTCCTCAGTAACAGCTACATGGGCCTCGGTTATATACTATCAGTGTCCAGATTTACACATTTCAAGAGGTGACTTAGGAGAAGTAAAAATGGGTCCATCTCATAAACCTCAGGTGAGAACATAAACTGGTGTTCTATCTGCAAAGGGCAATTTGGCAACAGTCTTCAAAACTGAATTTGATCAGCAAAACACTTGTGGGCATTTATCCTATAAACATACTTTTATCTTACAAAATGACATATTGAATAGTAGCAAAGAGTTGACACTTACTGGGCACTTCTCTGTGCCAGATACTATTCTGAAGACATTACACCATTAACTCATGAAATTTTCTCAGCAATCCTGTGAACTACATTTCCCTCTTCTACAGATTAGGAAACTGAGGCACAAAGAGGCAAAGGAGCTGGTCTAATCAAGGTCACACAGATATTCTGGGGTCTAACCCAGGCACATTCTCTTATACACTAGCACCTCTCTAACTACAGAGATGTCCTTTGTAGCATTGTTTAGATAGTAAACAATTGGAAAGATCCCAAATATCCATTAGCAACGGTCTGGTTAAATAAATACGGCACTTCTATATAATGAACTAACTATGTCACAATTTTTAAAAGGATGCAGCAGATCAGCCAAGATGGCAGAGTAGAAAGGCCCTGAGCTCACCTCCTTCCACAATCACATTAAAATCACAACTGTTTGCAGAAAAAGACCAAAACCTATCAGGAAATTAAAAACATAAAGAAGGAACCACAAGGAGATGGGTAGGAGGGGCAGAGTTGCAATCTAATCAATACCCACAAACTGGAGAATAATTATATTACAGAAATTCTCCCACAGGAGTGAGAGTTACAAGCCCCACATTGAGCTTTCCTGCCCAGGGGTCCTGCACCAGGAATATGAGCCCCACAGCGTTCAGCTTTGAAGGCCAGCAGGGCTTAATTTAGGGAGTCCCAAAGGACAGGGAAAGAGACATTTCACTCGTAAAGGGAGTACACAAAATCTCACAAGCAATGGGACCCAGGGTAAAAGCAGTAATTTGATAATAGGCTGAGCCAGACCTACCTACTGGTCTTGGACAGTCTCCTAAGAGTGGCAAGGGGCAACTGCAGCTCACCCTGGGGACACAAGACACTGGTGGCAGCCATTCTTGGGAGCCCCTTCTACCACGTGGACACTGGTTTTGGTGGGCACCATTGTAATGTCCTCTCTATAGCACATTAGCACCAAGACCTGGCCCCAATCAACAGCCTACAGGCACCAGCGCTGGGAGGCCTCAGGCCAAGCAACTAAGTGGGTGGAGACACAGCCCCACCCACTGGCAGACAGGCTGCCTAAAGACTCCCTGAGCCCACAGCCACCTCTAGACACTCCTCTAGAAACAGCCCTGCACACTAGAGGGCCAAGACCCAATTCCACCCACCAGGTGGCAGACACCAGACACAAGAAAACCACAATCCTGCAGCCTGCAGACCCAGCCAGCCCACAGCAGGCCACACCCACCCGGGACCATCTGGGCCCCGGCCCTGCCCACCTGCAGACCAACACAAGCTTCCCGACACCGCAGACCCTATACCCAACTTTGTCAGGAACCACACCCTCACCACCAGCAACCTGACACCAGCTCTGGGATTCCTGGGCCCTGTAACCAAACTCCAGGACCTGGCTCGGCCTGCCAGTAGTCCGGCACTAACCCCAGGACCTGGCTTCACCCACCAGTGGGTAGGAAACAGCCCTGAAGTCGTCTGGACCCTGACTCTGCTCACCAGTGAGCCAGCACTAGCCCTGGGGCCCCCTGGGGTTCTGTAGTCAGCCACCTCTTAACCAGAGCTCACCAAGTAGAAGGCAGCAGCCTCCACAAAACGCAGGGCCTGGCAATCAACTGGGACAGGGGCCAAGCAAGCCCACCAGACCACCCACAAAGTCAACCTGCCACAAGAGAAGGACCCATGCAGCCCTCATGGGGGGAACCCTTAGAGCATATAGCTTGGGTGATGAGAGGGGCATGCACTGCTGGGATGCATAGGGCGTCTCCTACAGAGGGCTACTTCTCCAAGGTCGAGAAATGTAACTAACCTACCACATACATAAAAATACAAAAAGTAACTTAGACAAAATGAGGAGACAGAGAAATATGTTCCAGATGAAGAAACAAGATAAAACCCCAGAAGAAGAACTAAGTGAAGTCAAAACAGGCAATCTTCCCAAGAAAGAGTTCAGAGTAATGATCATAAAGATGGTCAAACAACTCGGGAGAAGAATGGATGCACAGAGTGAGAAGTCAGAAGTTTTTAATAAAGAGTTAGAAAATATAAAGAATGACCAAACAGAGACAAAAAATACAATAACTGAAATGAAAAATACACTAGAAGGATTCAACAGTAGACCAAATGATGCAGAGGAACAAGTCAGTGAGCTGGAAGACAGAGCAGTTGGAAATCACTGCTGCTGAACAGAAAAATGAATACAGAATGAAAAGAAGTGAGGACAATTTAAGAGAACTCTGGGACAACATCAAGTGTAATAATATTCAATTATAGGGGTCCCAGAAGGAGAAAACAGAGAGAAAAGGGTTGAGAACACATTTGAAGACATAACAGCTGAAAATTTCTGTAACAATGGAAAGGAAGTAATCACCCAAGTCCAGGAAGCACAGAGTCCCATACGGGATTAACCCAAAGAGGAACACATCAAGACACATAGTAATTAAAACAAGAAAATGATAAGGGAGAATAGTAAAAGCAGCAAAGCAAAAAGCAACAAATAACATACAAAGGTTAAAGCTGATTTTTCAACAGAAACTCTGCAGGCCAGAAGGGATGGCACAATCTATTTATAGGGATGAAAGCGGAAAATCTACAACCAAGAATACTCTACCCAGCAAGGCTCTCATTCAGATCTGAGGGAGAAATCAAAAGCTTTACAGACAAGCAAAAGTTAAAAGAGTTCAGCACCACCAAACTAGCTTTACAACAAATGTTAAAGAAACTTCTCTAGGTGAAAAAGAAAAGGCTACAACTAGAAACAAGAAAATTACAAATGAAAAAGCTCATCAGTAAAGGCAAACATGGCTAGTAGGAAGGTTAAGGGACAAAAGTAGTAAAATAATCTATATCCACAATAAGCAGTTAAGAGATACTCAAAACAATTAGATGTAAAACATGATATCAGAAATAGTAATCACGATGGGAGGAGAATACAAATGCAGGCTTTTTAAAATGCATTTGAAATTAAGATTTCAATTTAAAATTTAAAACAGTCACATATATAGAGAGATTTCTACATAAAAACCACATGGTAACAACAAACCAAAAATCTCTAATAGATATACACACAGAATACAAAAAGGAATCCAACATGACACTAAAGACAGTCATCAAATCACAAGAGAAGAGAACAAAAGAAGAAGAAAGGGGGGGTGGAGGAAGATGTACAAAACAACACCAAAACAATTAACAAAATGGCAACAAGAACAGACATATTGAAAATTACCATAAATGTAAATGAACTAAATGCTCCAATCAAAAGAGAGTGGCTGAATGGATAATAAAACAAGACCCCTATATATGCTGCCTACAGGAGACTCACTTCAGATCTAAAGACACACACAGACTGAAAGTGAGAGGATAGAAAAAAGATATTCCATACAACTGGAAATCAAAAGAAAGCCAAGTAGCAATACTTATATCAGACAAAATAGACTTTAACATAAAGACTGTAATAAGAGACAAAGAAAGACACTACATAATGCTCAAGGGATCAATCCAAGAAGAAGATATAAAAATGTAAATATACACGCAACCAACCTCAATATATAAGGCAAATATTAACAGACATAAAAGGAGAAATTGTCAGTAACACAATAATAGTAGGGGACTTTAACACGCCACTTACATCAACAAAAAACTCTCCAGGATGCATCACAAAACAAGTCTCAATAAATTTAAAACTGAAATCATATCAAGCATCTTTTCTGACCAGAACACTAAAAGACTAGAAATTAACTACAAGAAAAATACTGCAAAAAACAAAAACACATGAAAGCTAAACAATATGCTACTAAACAACGAATAAATCACTGAAGAAATCAAAGAGGAAATCAAAAAATACCTAGAGGCAAATTAAAATGAAAACACAACAATCTAAAACCTTTGGGACATAGCAAAAGAAAATGTAAATATACACGCAACCAACCTCAATATATAAGGCAAATATTAACAGACATAAAAGGAGAAATTGTCAGTAACACAATAATAGTAGGGGACTTTAACACGCCACTTACATCAATGGAAAGATCATCCAGACAGGAAATCAGTAAGGAAACACTGGCCTTAAATGACACATTAATTGACATATATATATATATATATATATATATATAATGAATAGCTAAACAATATGCTACTAAACAACGAATAAATCACTGAAGAAATCAAAGAGGAAATCAAAAAATACCTAGAGGCAAATTAAAATGAAAACACAACAATCTAAAACCTTTGGGACATAGCAAAAGCAGTTCTAAGAGGCAAGTTTACAGTGACACAAGCTTACCTCAGGAAACAAGAAAAATCTCAAACAACCTAACCTTACACCTAACAGGACTTGATAAAAAAGAACAAACAAATTCCAAAGTTAGTAGAATGAAAGAAATCATAAAGATCAGAGCAAAAATAAATGAAATAGAAACAAAGAAAACATAGCAAAGATCAATAAAAGTTGGTTCTTTGAGAAGGTAAACAAAATTGATAAACCTTTAGCCAGAATCATCAAGAAAAAAAGGGAGAGAACTCAAATCAATAAAATTAGAAATGAAAAAGGAGAAATTACAACTGACACCACAGAAATACAAAGGTTCATAAGAGACTACTACAAGGAACTATAGGCCAATGAAATGGATAACCTAGAACAAACAGCCAAATACTTAGAAATGTACAATGTACAATCTCCTAAGACTGAAACAGGAAGGAAGAAAAATATGAACAGACTAATTTACAGTAATGAAACTGAATCAGTCATTTAAAAACTCCCAACAAACAAAAGTCCAGGACCAAACATTTAGAGAAGAGTTAACACCTATCCTTCTGAAACTCATCCAAAAAATTGCAGAGGAACACTTCTGAACTCATTCTATGCGGTACCACCCTGATACCAAAAACAGGCAAAGAACCACATACACAAAAATGATTACAGGTTAATATCATTGATGAACACAGATGCAAAAATCCTCAGCAAAATATTACCACACCAAATCCAACAATACAGTAAGAGGATGCTTACACCATGTAAGAGTGATGCATACACCATGACTAAGTGGGATTTATCCTAGGGATGCAAGGATTTTTCAATATCTGCAAATCAATTAACATGATACATTAACAAATTAAAGAATAAAAACCATACAATCATCTAAACAGATTCAAAAAAAGCTTTTCACAAAATTTAAAATCCATTTATGATAAAAACTCTCCAGAAAGTGGGCTTAGAGGGAACATTCCTCAACATAATAAAAGCCATATATGACAAACCCATAGGTAACATCTTACTCAATGATGAAAGCTGAAAGCATTTCCTCTAAGATCAGGAGTAAGACAAGGATGCCCAAACTCACCACTTTTACGCAACACAGTTTTGGAAGTCCTAGCCATAGCAATCAGGGAAGAAAAAGAAATAAAAGGAATCCAAATTGGAAAGGAAACATGTTATATGCAAACTGTCCCTGTTTGCATATGACACGATACTATAACCAGAAAATCCTAAAGATGCCACCAGAAAACTATTAGAGCTCATCAATTTGGTAAAGTTTCAGAATACAAAATTAATATACAAAATTCTGTTGCATTTATATACAATAACAATGAAATATCAGAAAGAGAAAATTTAAGGAAACAATCCCATTTACCATTGCATCAAAAAGAGTAAAATACCTAGTAATAAACCTACCTAAGGAGGTATAAGACCTGTATTCAGAAAACTATAAGACACTGATGAAAGAAGCTAAAGACAACACTAACAGATGGAAAGATATATCATGTTCTTGGATTGGAAGAATTAATGCTGTTAAAATGACCATAGTCAGATTGGTTCAAGATGGCAGAGTAGGGCTTCCCTGTTGGCGCAGTGATTGAGAGTCTGCAGGCCGATGCAGGGGACACGGGTTTGTGCCCTGGTCTGGGAAGATCTCACATGCCGCGGAGCGGCTGGGCACATCATCTATAGGAAAACACTGGAACTCACCAAAAAGATACCCCACAACCAAAAGAAAAGGAGAAACCACAGTGAGACCGTAGGAGGGGCTCAATCACAATAAAATCAAATCCCATAACTGCTGGGTGAGTGACTCACAAATCGGAGAACACTTATACCACAGAAGTCCACCCACTACAGTGAACATTCTGAGCCCCACATCAGGCTTCCTAACCTGGGGGCCCAGCAATGAGAGGAGGAATTCCTAGAGAATCAGACTTTGAAGCCTAGCGAGATTTGATGGGAGGACTTCGACAGGGCTGAGGGAAACAGAGGCTCCACTCTTCGAGGGCAGCACAAAGTAGTGTGTGCATCGGGACCCAGGGAAAGGAGCAGTGACCTGCTAGTGTTGGAGAGTCTCCTGCGGAGGCGGGGGCTGGCTGTGTCTCACCATGAGGAAAAGGACACTGGCAGCGTAAATTCTGCAAAGTACTCCTTGGCGTAAGCCCTCCGAGAGTCCACCATTAGTGCCATCAAAGAGCCTGGGGAGGCTCTAGTGTTGGATCACCTCAGGCCAAACAACCAACAGGGAGGGAACCCAGCCCCACCCATCAGCAGGCAAGCGGATTAAAGTTTTACTGAGCTCTGCCCACCACAGCAAGAGCCAGCTCTACCCACCACTAGTCCCTCCCATCAGGAAACTTACACAAGCCTCTTAGATAGCCTCATCCACCAGAGGGCAGAGAGCAGAAGCAAGAAGAACTACAATCCTGCAGCCTGTGGAACAAAAACCACATTCACAGAAAGACAGACAAGATGAAAAGGCAGATGACTATGTACCAGATGAAGGAACAAGATAAAACCCCAGAAAAACAACTAAATAAAGTGGAGATAGGCAACCTTCCAGAAAAAGAATTCAAAATAATGATAGTGAAGATGATCCAGGACCTCGGAAGAAGAATGGAGGCAAAGATCGAGAAGATGCAAGAAATGTTTAACAAAGACCTAGAAGAATTAAAGAACAAACAAAAAGAGATGAACAATACAATAAATGAAATGAAAACTACACTAGAAGGTACCAATACCAGAATAACTGAGGCAGAAGAACGGATAAGTGACTTGCAGGACAGAAGGGTGGAATTCACTGCTGTGGAAGAGAATAAAGAAAAAAGAATGAAAAGAAATGAAGACAGCCTAAGAGATCTCTGGGACAACATTAAACGTAACAACATTCACATGATAGGGGTCCCAGAAGGAAAAGAGAGAGAGAAAGGACCCAAGAAAATATTTGAAGAGATTATAGTGGAAAACTTCCTTAACATGGGAAAGGAAATAGCCACCCAAGTCCAGGAAGTGCGGAGAGTCCCATACAGGATAAACCCAAGGAGAAACACACCGAGACAAATAGAAATCAACTTGGCAAAAATTAAGGACAAAGAAATATTATTGAAAGGAAAAATGACAGACAACGTACAAGGGAACTCCCATAAGGTTAACAGCTGATTTCTCAGCAGAAACTCTATAAGCCAGAAGGGAGTGGCATGACATATTTAAAGTGATGAAAGGGAAGAACCTACAATCAAGATTACTCTACCCAGCAAGGATCTCATTCAGATTCGATGGAGAAATCAAACGCTTTACAAACAAGCAAAAGCTAAAAGAATTCAGCAACACCAAACCAGCTCTACAACAAATGCTAGAGGAACTTCTCTAAGTGGGAAACACAAAAGAAGAAAAGGACCTACAAAAACAAACCCAAAACACTTAAGAAAATGGTCATAGGAACATACATATCTATAATTACCTTAAACGTGAATGGATCAAATGCCCCAACCAAAAGACACAGGCTCGCTGAATGGATGCAAAAACAAGACCCATGTATATGCTGTCTACAAGAGACCCATTTCAGACCTAGGGACACATACAGACTGAAAGTGAGGGGATGGAAAAAGATATTCCATGCAAACAGAAATCAAAAGAAAGCTGGAGTAGCAATACTCATATGAGGTAAAATAGACTTTAAAATAAACAATGTTACAAGAGACAAGGAAGGACACTACATAATGATCAAGGAATCAATCCAAGAAGAATATATAACAATTATAACTATATATGCACCCAACATAGGAGCACCTCAGTACGTAAGGCAACTGCTAACAGCCCTAAAAGAGGAAATTGACAGTAACACAATAATAGTGGGGGGTCTTTAACACCTCACTTATATCAATGGACAGATCATACAAAATGAAAATAAATAAGGAATCAGAAGCTTTAACTGACACAATAGACCAGATACAATAATTGATATCTATAGGACATTCCATCCAAAAAGAGCAGATTACACTTTCTTCTCAAGTGCGCACGGAACATTCTCCAGCATAGATCACATCGTGGGTCACAGATCAAGCCTCAGTAAATTTAAGAAAATTGAAATCATATCAAGCATCTTTTCGGACCACAATGCTATGAGATTAGAAATCAAACATGATCCATATGATCATCTTCATAGATGCTTCTGACAAAATTCAACACGCATTTATGATAAAAACTCTCTGGAAAGTGGGCATAGGGAACCTACCTCAACATAGTGAAGGCCACATATGACAAAACCACAGCAAACATCATTCTCAATGGTGAAAAACTGAAAGCCTTTCCTCTCAGATCAGGAACAAGACAAGGATGTCCACTCTCACCACTGTTATTCAACATAGTTTTGGAAGTCCTAGCCACGGCAATCAGAGAAGAAAAAGGAATAAAAGGAATACAAATTGGAAAAGAAGAAGTAAAACTGTCACTGTTTGCAGATGACATGACACTATACATAGAGAATCCTAAAGATGCCACCAGAAACTACTAGAGCTAATCAATGAATTTGGTACAGTTACAGAATACAAAATTAATTCACAGAAATCTCTTGCATTCCTATACACTAATGATGAAAAATCTGAAAGAGAAATTAAGGAAACACTCCCATTTACCATTGCAACAAAAATAATAAAATACCTAGGAATAAACCTACTTAGGGAGACAAAAGACCTGTATGCAGAAAATGATAGGACACTGAGGAAAGAAATTAAAGATGATACAAACAGATGGAGAGATATACCATATTCTTGGATTGGAAGAATCAATATTGTGAAAATGACTCTACTACCCAAAGCAATCTACAGATTCAATGCAATCCCTACCAAATTACCAATGGCATTTCTTTACAGAACTAGAACAAAATATCTTAAAATTTGTATGGAGAACAAAAGACCCCAAATAGCCAAAGCAGTGTTGAGGGAAAAAAATGGAGCTGGAGGAAACAGACTCCTTGACTTCAGACTATACTGCAAAGCTACAGTAATCAACACAATACAGTACTGGCACAAAAACAGAGATATAGATCAATGGAACAGGATAGAAAGCCCAGAGATAAACCCACGCACCTATGGTCAACTTATCTATGACAAAGGAGGCAAGGATATACAATGGAGAAAAGACAGCCTCTTCAATAAGTGCTGCTGGGAAACTGGACACCTACATGTAAAAGAATGAAATTAGAATACTCCCAAACACCATACACAAAAATAAACTCAAAATGGATTCAAGACCTAAATGTAAGACCAGACACTATAAAACTCTTAGAGTAAAACATAGGAAGAACACTCTTTGACATAAATCACAGAAAGATCTTTTTTGACCCACCTCCTAGAGTAAAAGAAATAAAAATAAACAAATGGGACCTACTGAAACTTAAAAGCTTTTGCAAAGCAAAGGAAACTACAAACAAGACAGAAAGACATCCCTCAGAATGGGAGAAAATATTTGCAAATGAATCAACGGACAAAGGATTAGTCTCCAAAATATATAAACAGCTTATGCAGCTCAATATTAAAAGAACAAACAACCCAATTAAAAAATGGGCAGAAGATCGAAATAGATATTTTTCTAAAGAAGACATACAGGTGGCCAAGAAGAGCATGAAAAGCTGCTCAACATCACTAATTATTAGAGAAATGTGGAATATTACTCAGCCATGAAAAGGAAAGAAATTTGGTCATTTGCAGAGACGTGAATGAATCTAGAGACTGTCATACAGAGTGAAGTAAGTCAGAAAGAGAAAAACAAATATTGTATATTAACACATATATGTGGAACCTAGAAAAATGGTACAGATGAACTGGTTTGCAGGGCAGAAATTGAGACACAGATGTAGAGAGCAAATGTATGGACACCAAGGGGGGAATGTGGTGGGGGGCTGGGGGGTGGTGGTGGTGTGATGAATTGGGATATTGGGATTGACATATATACACTAATATGTATACAATGGATAACTAATAAGAACCTGTTGTATAAAAAAATTAATTTAAAAAAATTCAAAAAATTGACCATAGTACTTAAGGCAATCTACAGATTCAATGCAATCCCTATCAAAATACCGGCAGCATTTTTCACAGAACTAGAACAAATAATTTTACAATTTTTGTGTAAATACATAAGATCCCAAATAGCCAAAACAATCTTGAGAAAGAAGAATGGAGCTGGAGGAATCACACTCCGTGAATTCAAAACTATACTACAAAACTACAATAATCAAAACAGTATGTGTACTGGCACAAAAACAGACACATAGATCAATGAAACAGGATAGAAAGCCCAGAAATAAACCCATGCACTTATGGTCAATTAATCTATGACACAGTAGGCAAGAATACAGTCTCTTCAATAAGTTGTGCTGGGAACACTGGACAGCTACATGTAAAAGGATGAAATTAGAACATTCTCTAATACCATATACAAAAATAAACTCAAAGTGGATTATAGACCTAAATGTAAGACTGTAAACCATAAAACTCCTAGAGGAAAACAGAGGCAGAACACTCTTTGACATAAACCATAGCAATATTTTTGGGCATCTGTCTCCTAAAGCAAAGGAAATAAAAGCAAAAATAAACAAATGGGACCTAATTAAGCTTAAAAGCTTTTGCACAGCAAAGAAAACCAGCAACAAAACGAAAGACAACCTACTGAATGAGAGAAAACATGTGGAAATGTTATGACTGATAAGGGGTTAATATCCAAAATATATAAACAGCTCATACAACTCAACAACTAAAAAACTGCCAAAGTAGGGAAGCAACCTAAGTGTCCATCAACATGTGAATGGATAAAGAAGATGTGGTATGTATATACAATGGAATACTACTCAGCCATTAAAAAGAATGAAATTTTGCCATTTGCAGCAACATGGATGGACTGAAGGTATTATGCTGAATGAAATAAGTCAGATAGAGAAAGCTTAATACTGTATTATATCACTTACGTGTGGAATCTAAAAAAACATACAGCAAACTAATGAATGTAACAAAAAAGAAGCAGACTCACAGATATAGAGAACAAACTGGCCTAATTTCATTGCCAGTAGGGAGAGGGAATCAAGGTAGAGGGTAGGAGAGTGCAATATGGGGTAGGGGATTAAGAGGTATTAAGTATAAAATAAGCTACAAAGATATATTGTACAACATGGGGAATATAGCCAATATTTTATAGTAACTATAAATGGAATATAACCTTTTAAAATTGTGGATCACTATATTGTACACCTGTAACTTATATAATGTTGAACATCAAGTACAGTTCAATTTCAAAATTGTTTTAATTTTTTTTAAAAAGGTTGCAGCTCTGAATGTACTGATATGGAAAGGCTACCAGGATATGTACAGAACAGCAAGTATATTATGCCATCATCTGTGTAAGAAAAAAAAAAAGGCATGTGTTACTGTATATGCTGGTGAATGCACATCCCTTCTCTGTGAAGATACCCAAGGACTCTGAGGTGGCTGCCTCAGCACAGGGACACTGGATGGCTGGGACAGGGAGGGAGGGAGACTTGCTTTTCACTGTGTGCCCTTCTTCACTTTTTGAATTTGGTACCATGATTATGTACTACTTAGTGAAAACATTTTCTAATTAACAAAATAAAAGCAAAAGAACATTCGAACAAAAGGAAAGTACCTAAGTCCAGCTTAAGTGTAGCAATTACAGTGAACTTGAAGTCTCCAACTCTCTGGGAAAGAAAGAAGCCTGCACAATGATTATATAGCCTGGTGGATATGAGTAGGGATAAAAGAGTACATTAATGTACCATGCTATCTGAATCAATTACAATGACCACAAAATATCTGAAAAGTATTAAACAGAAAACACACAAAGGAAACCCAACTCGATTTGTAGCATATAAATTGTTAACTTCCAGTGGAATAAACATGGATGAAAATGACATGTTACAGAAGCGTAAAGAACTCAGCGTAAGAATTCTTATCTTTAAGGACCACTATTTTCTTAAATGCTTATTTTAATTATTATTGTGCAATAATACTCCAAAAGTAGTCAGAGGAACCCTAGGGTTCCACGAGCCCCTTTCCAGGGGTCTGCAAATTTCTCAATAATTTTTCAGAACCTCTTTTTAAGAAAAACAAAATCAGTCAAAGTAAATATAGCTCACTATGAAGATTTCTCATACCCAAGAAACCTTCAGCACTGCAATTCGCTGTAGTTACACTTGAGCAGTGTCACCACTATTCACTACAACCTTTTAAAATTATTTGGCTTTTTTATAGGATTTCTTTCCACTTATACAAAGCCTTTCAAACTATCATTTGCCCTAAAAATCAAAGATCATTATGCACCTGTAAATAAGTTGCTTAAACTTTCTCTGTCTCTTTAAAACTGTTGTACTCATTAACGGCAGATCTCACTGTTCTGAAGCCTCATTTTGCCACAAGCATCATTTTGTGGAATACTGAAATAGACCCTGGTAAGAGACCGGTTACCCCTGAATGAAGCACTGCTTCACCTCTCTCTCCCTCTCATGCACGGAGTTTCGCACATGTCCATGTGTGGGCAATGTGCGCGTGCACGCACACACACATCTAGCTCTGCACACAGATGTAAATGCTAATCATTAGTTGCTACCTTTTGAGAGACTCCACAATAGAAAAGCCACGTGTCATTTGCAATTAACAGAGGGTAACGAAGGCTCTAATTTCTGCTTGGAGGTCCAGCATTTCGGCTTACTGGGATGCCTTTCCAAGAAATACAAGTAAAAACTGCAACACCTTATATTAAGCAGTTCCTCTGTTGCAACAAGGGTGGCTTATTGACTGGATGGCTGCCAGTCTCGTGAGCAGACTTGCAGAGAGGCTGTCTTCATGGAGAGGGAGGCATTAATTTATCTATAGGCCTCCAGAAGCAACTGAGTAGATCGCAACTCTGCCACACTCTGCTTCAATTTACATACACTTGCCTCTAGAGTGACTGGCACAGACTTGAATGGTTTCAGGCTATCCATACTTCTTTAATTAAAACTCTTCTCCACTAAATTAACATGGGGCTATCCATGTATTTTGTATGGAGAGGAAAGAAAGAGAAAGCAAAAGCAAGAAAAGAAAATTGAAGGCAGTGTTTTAAAATGAGTTTTCCTTCAGGTAAATTCTGCATTTGGCACTATTTCTCCCTAGAGTTGGTGCTTCCGGTAGAAAACTTGGAGCAAGGAGAGTAGACAAGGGTTCCTACTTTCCCCTGAAAAGCATCCTGCACTTTAGAGCTAATTAACCACTTAAAATCAAAGAAGTTGTGAAGAGGGTATGAAAGCAAAAGAGGAAATTTGGTCAGTTCCTTTTTTTTGCAAGAATAATGTTATATAATATTAATATATATGCATAATAATTCACTCCCATTCTATGCCCTGCAGGATTACCAAAAATTGATAATCTGACTCTATACTATTGGAATAGAACCTATCTGGAGATTAGGTTCTAATGTCAGTATATAAAGCAAGACATAAAAATACTCAAAATTACTCCTGAACACCCCTTAGCAAGGTGCTTGTTGGAAATCAACATACTTTTTCTCATTAAATTGGAGAAATAGTTGAGTATCCAACAAAGCAGCAGGCATTTGGGGTCGGGTTGTACAAACAATAATGTGTACCTTCGATTGTAAGAATTACTTTTGGCTCAGTGTAACTCATACCATGAGAGGCAGGTAGAAACTGGGACCAAGCAAGGAACCAGCAGGTATACACAGCTACAGTTCCCCAAGAATAAACTCAGAAGTATCCAAACCTTTTAAATTACTGTCCTCTCTTTCTATTTCTGATTTTTTTTTTTGGGGGGGGGAGGAGGGTCAAGGATATATACAGTAGATGAAGTTACCACACAACACCGGCGCCTTCTTCAGAATAACTACCCTGGAGGAGCTTCACAAACATTAATTACACAGCAAATCTGCACTAACTTCCAGGTAAATTATATTTCCTGTTTTCACAGAAAAGGAATCTAATATAGGTAAACCATCTAGGAGACAACTCAAGTAAATTAAAGACAGATTTTTTTTCCATTAAGAAACATAGGTTTCTAAAATATTTTAGATTTACACCCATAAATATAGCATACAAACATTGCCAATTGGCCATTCAATAATCAACACCATACTCTGGAGAAAGAGTTCTCAAAAGCGAGGCAAAGGATGATGATCCAATGGAAACCAGACAGATGTGAGGATTTCGGTTTCAGGTGGACCTGGTCATGTAAATATTAGTATTCCTCTAATGAACTGATAGGGAAATTAGTAGCACTAACTTCTGGCTCTGCCATACGAATTGCTCATGTCTAGGTTCTTTCTGTGAGAATTCTGAGGTTTAAATCTGACCATATTTAGCTCTGAGGGCTTATAAAAATAGGCTTATTATTATTAAAGCACATTTAGAATATATGTATTTACCTTAGCACCAGAGAATCTTCCCCATGTTTATGTAGTGATTACTGAGAGAATAAAATCAGTCTCTCCAAAAAGTTTCCACAACATTTTTCTATCAAGTGTTCTGAGAACTTAAGCCCTGACGCCAGAAAAATGGTAAAGGACCGCTCTAATGCTAGAATTAAATACACTGTATATGATTATATCACAATAACATCTTCTTTGGTCTAACACAATCAGGATTCTATATTTGTTGCCGGCACAAAACTATAATTACTCGTTGATTTGATCAAAATTACTAGCTGAATTGAGCAATTCAGTCTGCCTGCCAGCCAGCCTTCAGGGTAATTAGTCAAATCAACGGTGTATCAAAATGACTAATATGCTTGTGAGTCATGGTTAGACTATCTACGACATCATGGCAATGCTTAGATTCAGTTCCAAAAGCTCAGTTCATCTTGTTTAACTCCAGACTATTTTCCTCATAATTTAATTTACTCTGTACAAAGTTCAGAGTTTTTCCTCTCCTTCAAGGGAAAAGGGAAAGTGACAATAAGAACCAAAGTCCAAAATTCAATGAAATCAGATACTCTTGTTTCAAAGAAATAAGAGGAGAAGGAGGAGGGGTGTTTCCTTCTTGTGTGACAGGAGTAAGGTCAAGGGGAAAGAAAGAAAAATGGATTCTCACCAATCAAACCACCTGTCAGTGCTTCAGATTCCATTAAAGGCCACAATTCCGTTGATTTGATGCCAAACACCTCTAAAATGTTCTTACACTTAAGAGAAGTGTGTTTTTTGAAAGAACAAGGAAAGCAATACATTTAAAGGCTGGAGAAAATTTTCTTCCATTTATGTGGGTCAGTGAAACATCCATCATACAGAAACAAACACCTCACAGAATAAAAGATCAGAGGAGCTACGCTGGTAGAAGATCAAAGAACCAGAACCGCTGGGAGAATCAAACAAGTAACTGTCTGAACAGAGCCCCCCTGTGATTTCTCTCCTAAATCTAGCTGATATGACTAAGGTGGGGGAAGACAGAATATGCCAGCGCCAAAAAATGTGATTAAAAATAATTAATTCTAGTTTGGCTCTCTCTCTGGAGAAAGAATCCTTTCAAAGCCATTAAACAGAATAACTACATAATGAACATTTTTTAAAAAAAACAAAATGTTCAAATTACCTACACACTAACTACAACCAAGCATATGAAATTAGCATATGCTCAGCATAACAGCACACCCAGCGTAAACAATGACAGATACATATAGTAAATGGTTGCAAAAGTGTCAAAAAGACCTGGATGCATTGAACAGATGCCCTCAGATCTAATTCCACCTGCTTGGGCTTAAAAAAAAAGCACTCTGTCCATCCCTGTCACATGTACAGTTCAAAGAACAAGCTGTCATTAAAAATTGAGGGGTAGAATTCAGAGCAGAAATATAACATGCCCAGTATAATCTAGCAAAAACTTTCAGCATCCCAAAACCTTTGGTTGCCAGGATCAAAAACATTATGCTGAACACCTACTAAGCACCTGCCTTAAACCTGTCCTATTCACATCTTACTGCTCTAAACCTCTTAGTTTAATTATATCTCCCTATGGTGATGTAGTTTCTGCTTTGTGTTGCAGTTATTTCAGAACCAGACTCTGATCTCCTTGAGGGTAGAGATGGCATCTGATGTTATTCACGGGTGATTCAAGAAGTATTCATCCACTGCCCAAGATGTGCAGTGTAGAGCATGTGAATAAGATCCAGTCCCAGGCCTCAGGGAATAAGCTCACTGTGGGGTGATGTTTGTCTTGGCAAGTAACGGTAATAGCCACCAGTGGCAAGGGGTGCCATCTACTGGGCACTTACTCTGTGCCGGGCACCACATTAAACTATTTAATTCTCACCACCACCCCATGAGGTAGGGACTGCCATACTCATTTTTTACAGATGAAGAAACTGAAGCTTAGAGAAAAGTGAACAGTGACATTAACGAGAGGCAGAGTCAGGAGGGTTGGGAAGACTGGATGGGAGAGAGGACGAGTCCACTTGCAGCAGTGCTCAGGAGAGGGAATGAGGAAGGGCTTCACCAAGGATGGGCTCCTTCGCTGATATCATGATAGTATAGGAATATATCTGAGGTGACACGAGGAAGGAAGTCACCTAAGCAAATGAGAAAGTGTGGTGTGGATTTTAAAAATATGATGTGATTCCCTGCATTCCAGCCCCTAATGAAATATCTCCATTTGCTTATTTGTTTTACCATAACGTCCACAGATCAGTGTCATGGAACTTGTACCTATCACAAATCCAACCTTTAGGGAGGTTAAAAGTTTGGGACGAGGCAAAACGATGGCTTGAAGAAGCTGAAACCACTAGTCAGCTAGTCATGGCTACCACTGCAGTGTATCTAAGAGTCCAGAAAACTTGGGGTTTCAGTCACTGGAGATGCTGTGACATTTCCCTGCTTACACAAGGTCTAGCTATGCAAACAAAGTCCCACTGGTTAGTAATTCTAATGCCTGTTAGAAAGATTAACAAAACTGATTATCCTACCAGTAAAAAGAAAGAAAAACCACTAAACGTGAGCCATTTAATATGTCGAGATTCATCACTTTAGTTCTAAGAGAGAGGATATGTTAACAGCTATTGAAAGATGCATTACCCAAAATGCTGATTCCAAATACGTTTTGTGTTTTCCTTTTCACATGGTATATATTGATCAATATTGCAAGGAACAGCTCATAAATTCAGTTGGATATCTATGGTAACTTTTTGTATACAATTTAAATTAGCAAATTAAAATGTAACTGCATGTGTTTTTCCATAATTGTTTATGAAATATAAAACCATGCAATATTTTCAATGAAAATTCAGGTCATTAATCCTTACATGAAATCCCCCCTGTGGATTACACTCTGCAATTTGGCTCCTGGTTTTATAAAACTTCTGTAGACTGCGCTCACCTTCCCCATGCAGCATGGTCCCAGCCTCTCCCTCGGACAATCATAATACAAAGCACATTCCTCTGTGAGCACTTTAAGGAGCTGTGACTTAGCCAGATTGGGGATTTAATACTAGAATAAATCACATCATGAATTAAGTAAACTGTATTTTTAAAGTGGTTCTATTTTTATAGGCTTATGTATCAAACTTTCTTACACACACACACACAGAGAAGGGAAAACTGGATTTGCTAACAGATTACATCTTGTACAACTACCCATCTACCTTAAAACCATATTCATCACACAAAGATTATCTGATGAGCTTCTCTCCAGCTTCCCCTACCCTTTTACTGAATTTGAAGAGTTAACGGCACTGTACTGGATGCTGTGACATCCACCAGTCTCTCCAGGATGGAGAGATGTGTTCTCCCAGCTGCTAAGAGGGCCGCTGGCTGTCAGCCCTCTCCAGAAATCGTCCTCTGCTGAAGACAGCCACTTTGCCAAGATTAAACCCTCCCCTTGAAGGCAGCCTACATCCATGCCTGGACTAAGAGAGGGTGCAACTCCCTTGCTCCCAAATCAGTACAGCTCTGTAGGGTGAGCCCAGGCCTTTGTGGAGACTTCACAGCACCCTCCCTTCTGCCACCCCTCTCTCTGCCCAGAGCTCTCTCCTTCTCTCCCCAGGGTGTAGATTCAAAGAGCACACCCCAACACACTCCTCCATCTCCGAGACTGCGTCCCAGGAGGACCTGCAGCACACACCACCACCATCAGTCAACTACAACAAAGACACTTGGACAAAAAGATTTTTACAAAATAAAGATTCTTTAAAATGTTACAAGCCTTCAAACAGAAAACGGACATCACTTTTGATAGGTAAACTAACAAAAACAATACCAAGGCTGCTTCGGTTATTTAAATCAACATTTTCCAATATTCAGCCTTTTATAGTTCTAAATGATTCCCAAACCAATATTAAGAATTAACACAAAAAGTGGCTTTTACTCTAAGTGCTTAGATTACCATTTTAAAAACATTTATCCCTTATGTTAGGTGGTAGGTAATCTAGGTAATTTTAAAGACATACATACATACACACATACCAACAGCCTGAAGAATAAGAAAAAGAAATTAACCTAGCTACTAACTTTTTCATTTCAAAAATAAACCCTTTTGAAAGATTTTTCAAGTTGTCTAATTAAAGTAAAAAGAGTAAGGGAGGAGAGAGAAGGAGAGATTTCTTCCCCTTCTACTTTAACACATGTTCATCTCCCTTTTAAAAAAAAAACTATTCTTAAGCTACATGAAAAGAAGGACGTGTGTCCTATTAACTATATTTTGTTTTAAGGGAACTGTGTTTCCAAGAAACTAGCTCATCTATTAACTATCACTCTGATGTTTCCAGAGCAGTTGTCACTATGATACACACAAAGACCACTGGACCAGGGGTCAGAATTCCTGGGTCCCAATCCCAGTGCTGGCACTGACCACAAATGTGATCTCAGTAAGGTCATGACCACATATTGTGCCGTTCAGTGCCAATGTCCCACTAGATCAACGATTAAGGGCTTTGGCTGGTCAGTCACGGACACCTGGGTTCAAATCCAACTCCCATCGCTTACTAGCCATGTGACCCTTGGGCAGGAGATTAAGTCTCTCTAAACCTAAAGCCTCATCTGTAATACAGAGATGATCAACACCATGGCTACCTCACAGGGCTGTGGGAGAGATTAGATGTGAAACTGCAAGCAGGGCTCAGCACAGTGTCTCTCATTGCAAACACTAATAAAAGTGAGCTATTACTATTAGCTCTTTTTCAGGCTGTGCCTGTCAGAACCCAAGAGCTTTAGGGAAAAGCATTGCTTCAGGCATTTAAAAATAATGAATATTAAAACTCTCTAAGGTGTCAATTCATTGCTTTTATCAGATTTATATTCTAGATTTCCATAGAAGATTTTGTTGGGAGGAAAAAAAAGTGTCTAAGAAAGTTCAAAGAACATTGACTAGGTGACCTTGAACTTTAGCTTTTCTTTCTGTGAGTCCACGCTCTGCTCCAACGGGCGGTTTTTCTCCAACGGGCTATTTTCACACAAAAGTAGAGAAGTGCATCCTGTTTCAGCAGCCCTTCTTTCTAATACATTTCCAGCACTGGGTCTGCAGGTACTTCTGCCACTTCTCACACAATGTACGATGCATCCAGTGGCCTTCAGTCCCTTATGACAACACTCCAGGGGACAAGATATAGACAATCTATGGCACCACTGCACAAAAGTATGTCATGATTATTTTCGCCTGGTTTCTGAGTCAGAATAATCCATCTAATCAGAACTGCCAACCTAGAGGAAAGAATCTCCACGCAGTTTTCAAACTACAGGAACAACTGGCAAGGCACAGAGGAGCTGGAGCTGCCAGAGCAGATGCAGAGGGAACTAAAAAGAATGTCTTTGCGATTGTAACCCAAGCCTTCGAATCTCCCCCAGACCCCCCGCCACCCCCCCAACCCCGCTAATGAGGCCTGGTCACAGTGGAGAAACAATGTTTAAGTTCTAAAAATAACAGCAAACGGTTTTTGCTTCTGAGATGAAGACTCTGTAATTAAACCTGAATATTTCCACGGCCCCCTTCTTCAACATATTGTACATGTAGCTTCACCTTCCCAAGGCACCTCCAGATCTATCCATAGTAGGCACCATGTTCAGTATTTCCTCTCACTCCTTGGGTCTCGGCTTACATGGCTTCACTACTAATAAGTCTTCTCAGAAAGACTTGACTTTTTGCCCACAAGGCGCTTATAAATTCCGTGAAAGCAAAGTCTACATTTTGTTCATTGCTATATCCCCAATGCCTTACACGGTACATGTCACACAGTAGGCCTGTAAGAAATCTTTGTTGAGTGAATTAATCAGTAAGTGAATTAACAAGTAAAAGGGAGGAAGGTGGATTGTGCCAAAAATTTAAGCCCACTCTTACTGTCACTTCCATGATGTTTAAAAAAACATATCTCTAAAACATAAACAGGACATGGTCATCTTTAAAAGTTCCTTTTCTGAGCTTCTCATCCAAAAGCACATCAAATAGCATTAAGACCTTTCCCCAGAGGCGAGAGGCTTTCAAAGCAGGTTTCTTTTTTGATTACTTTTATGGGAAAATTAGAATCTATCAAGATAATTCTTGTAATGTGTTGATAACATCCTTTGTTCTTTGTTAAGGACAGGGTGATAAAAGGAGGTTATTCTGAGAATTTCTAAGAAAGAAAACATTTTGCCTTGGTAATTTTAGTCAATCTTATTGGCAATAAAGTATTTAACATGTGTTTCCAGCCCTGAAGCTGCCAACCTTTTTATAGCTTAATCATCACAATATCAAATAAAAAAAAGATTTGAACTGCAAAACTTCATTGCATTTACTTTTCATCCCGCTATATCGATATACAGAGAGAGTAATACACACTACCCAGACCTTCCTGGGAAACCAAGTGCTCTTAAGATAAATGCAGAAAGAGTGAGGGCAGTGAGGACTTCCACACTGCTGAACCTGCAGAACAAAAGCTGCATTAAGATGAAGGCTCCCAGGACCGTTTTCCAAGGCAAGGTGCGGTCAGGCTGAGCCAGCTTCTGTGGGTTAGCTCCGCACCGTAGCTTTTCTCCACACCATGGAAGAAGAGAAAGGCCACGCAGCCAGACATTGCAACTACCACACAGCCCATAACCCTTAAGGAAACCTGTTTCCAGGCCCAAAGCACTCTAAACAACCTCATGGAGTCTGAGGCCTCTGTCTGTCAGGGAGAGGCCACATTTCAGGTCCCTATCTTCACATCCCTCCCATTTTATCTGAGTTAAACATTGGCACCTGAGAAGCTCTAAGTGGGGAAAGGAGGAATTAAATGGTGACAAAGCTGGACTGCCTGAGAGGTTAATCAGAATCCTTTACCTTACTCCCAAAGAGTGGCAAGCATTGATTACTCTGTTCTATGGTCACAAGCACTACCCCCTAATTTGGTCAGCCATGTCAGGGAAGCCAGATGGAGGGATGTTCGATGAATAATTAAGGTAAATGAAAAACTGTGTGACACAGTGAAAAATCAATAAGTTTGAAAACCAGAAATCTAATACTCCTTCTGCTCCTAACCAGGTTTAAGAACTTAGACAGGTTACTTGACCTCTCTGTGTCTCACTTTCTTTATCTTCAAAACACGGGGCTATATTAAATGGACAGTGTCCTCCAGTTCCTAAATCCTGGAGTTCTACAAAGCCCATCACATCCCTACTGAAAAACCAAGTAGATATTCATGGAACACCATGTGATTGTTACTAAGAGTGCTTTGTGTTCACTGCAACTTGAACCATAACCCTTGCCCTAGAGCATCTATCACATGAGCAATAACTAATCAAAACATTATTGGTAATAAGAACAGTGAACAAGTAGTCAACAAGGACAGTGAAACACGTGGAGTTTCAATAAAACACTATTTTATTACAGTGGAAGTAATAAATGGGTGCAATCTTAGAAAGGTAATTTTGCATACAGACCAGAAATCTTTTTTTTAAAGCCATGACCGGGCTTCCCAGGTGGCACAGTGGTTAAGAATCCACCTGCCAATGCGGGCAACACGGATTCGAGTCCTGATCCGGGAAGATCCCACATGCCGGGGAGCAACTAAGCCCATGTGCTACAACTGAGCCTGTGCTCTAGAGCCTGAGAGCCACAACTACTAAAGCCCTTGAGCCTAGAGCCCGTGCTCTGAAACAAGAGAAGCCACTGCAATGAGAAGCCCACACAACCTAATGAAAACCCAATGCAGCCAAAAGTAAATAAATTAATTTTTAAAATCGCCATGACCTATGACCCATCTAATTGTAGAAATGTTTTAGTCATTTAAAAATTGGAAGTACAAAGAAGACATACAGATGGCCAAGAAGCACATGAAAAGCTGCTCAACATCACTATTAGAGAAATGCAAATCAAAAAAAAGAGTGAGGTATCACCTCACACCATTTAGAATGGGCATCATCAGAAAATCTACAAACAACAAATGCTGGAGAGGGTGTGGAGAAAAGGGAACCCTCTTGTACTGTTGGTAGGAACGTAAATTGATACAGCCACTATGGAGAACAGTATGGAGGTTCCTTAAAAAACTAAAAATAGGGATTTCCCTGGTGGCGCAGTGGTTGAGGGTCCGCCTGCCGATGCAGGGGACACGGGTTTGTGCCCTGGTCCGGGAGGATCCCACATGCCGTGGAGCAGCTGGACCCGTGAGCCCTGGCCGCTGGGCCTGCGTGTCCGGAGCCTGTGCTCTGCGGCGGGGGAGGCCACAGCAGTGAGAGGCCCACGTACCGCAAAACAAACAAACAAACAAAAAACAAAAACTAAAATTAGAATTACCATATGATACAGCAAGCCCACTACTGGGCATATACCCAGAAAAAAACATAATTCAAAAAGACACATGCACCTCAATGTTCATAGCAGCACTATTTACAATAGCCAGGTCAGGAAGCAACCTAAGTGCACATCAACAGATGAATGGATAAAGAAGTTGTGGTACATATATACAATGGAATATGACTCAGCTGTAAAAAGGAACGAAACTGAGTCATTTGTTGAGACGTGGATGGATCTAAAGACCGTCATACAGAGTGAAGTAAGTCAGAAAGAGAAAAACAAATATCGTATATTAACACATGTATGTGGAACCTAGAAAAATGGTAAAGATGAACTGATTTGCAGGGCAGAAGTTGAGACACAGATGTAGAGAACAAACGTATGGACACCAAGGGGGGAAAACCATGGTGGGGTGGGGATGGTGGTGTGATGAATTGGGCGACTGGGACTGACATGTATACACTGATGTGTATAAAACTGATGACTAATAAGAACCGGCAGTATATAAAAGCAAACAAACAAAAAAAGAAACAACTAATACTAAACTTTCTTTGGGTTATTTGTATGGAAATATGTTAATATAAATGTTTCAGACATTACATGAAATTTCTAAAAATCTTATATGTTCTGGCATAATGTTATAAGTTGTAATTCTAGTTATTAAAATGTACATCTCAGAAATAACTAAATTTCCTTGTCAATTGCATTATTATGAACTTTCAACAAATCTTTACCCGTGATCATTTTTAAGTCTTTTGTCATTTACAGACAATTCTGGGTATACTCTGATGCTTTTGCAAAAATGTTCCTATAGAAGGGTTTATTTAATCTTCAAGGAATTCATGGAAAAGACTCTGACAAGTACAGGTTTCTGGTAACTGACTATACTGCTGAGCTGAATGAATAAGCGTTTTCAGAACGCTAATGGAAAGCTGATGAATTCATAAAAGTGCTAACAGAAGATAAAAGATAAATAAATAATAAAAATTGGAAGTAAACAATATGTCCACCATAGACAAGTTAACTCAACAATTAAGTTATTTGAACTCATTAAAATGCTGACTTAGAATAAAATTTAATGACACAGGCAAATGCTTACACTATAGTGTGAAGCAAGAAAAGTGGGATACAAAAATTACATACACGGCATGACCGTAATTCTATATAATCTGTATTTACGTCCAATACTGTCATGTGTATATGTATAATATTTATAAATAACACTATTTATAAGGACAGATAACATGTGAATAGTAGTTATCTCCAGGTGTATTTTATTTTCTTCTTTGATGTTTCCATAGTCCAGATTCTCCATTTTAGCATGTAATAACTTTGTAATCAAAGGAATTTTTCGTACATATACAGGACCGAAAAATATAAAACAATGAGGATTTAAGCAATTATGAGCTTATTCTGCTGGATACATGCATTAGGAATTCAGAGAGAGAGGTGTCACTACAAGCTGTGCAGCCGAAGAGATTCCTGGAGGGGGTTCACAAGTAGAATTTAGGTTTATAGAATAGTGCTTAAGAGCACTGATTCTAGAGCTAGATTTCCCAGGTTCAAATCCCAGCCCTGCCACTTACCAATTGTGCGAGTTTAAGCAAGTCACTCAAACTCTCTCAGCCTCAGTTTTCTCATCTATAAGATGGGACTGGTATCAGTTCTTACTTCAAAGAGTTCTTGTGAGGATTAAACAAATTCACATAAGTAAGGGCTTTAGGACAGTGCCTGACACATAGTAAGCATTATATAAGTACTAGCATAATTATTAAAAGGGCATTTTAGACTCCAAGAGCATAATACATTAGTTGTTCACCCTTTTGCTGAATTCTAACTATGTATCAGACACACACACAACTCACACTTTGCACTTCTAGGTAGGAAGGACCATCACTATGCCCAATTTATAGATAAGAAATCTGAGGCACAGAGAGGTTAATGGCCCAAGGCAAGTGGCTGAACCAGTACCTGATCCCAAGCTAATCTGACCCCAGTGCCCATGCTCTTAACCATGGCACCGTCCTGTAGGGAGCAGTAAACAAGCTTACCTCGGGCAGACAGATGACTACTTCGAAAGATCACAGGAACCACCATCAACAGAGGGCGTGCAACCGGAAAATGAAGCCAGACAGGGAGTCAAGCTCCACTGCATTGGGCAACTGGGAGAAAGATTTCTGAGCAAAGTGGTTACAGGACAAAAGAGGGATGTAAGGAAATTAGTGTGGCAGATAAACAGGGAATGAAGCACAAGGAGGCTGTTGACAGAGAGAGAGCAGTTATAGACAAAGCAGTGGTGCGCTGGTGAGGGACTGGGCCAGGTGACAGCACAGAGAGACAGTAGAGCTGGCAAATCAAAACAACGCTTTGAAGGGAAAATTAAGAGAACTCAGAAACACAATACTGGAAGCAAAAAAAGAGAGAAACATCATATCTCACAAGCCACTGAGGGCTGGACAAGAAATGTTTCCTTTTATTTTGATTTCTATAAGTTTTGTAAAATGTTTAGTGCATTTACTTACATATTTGTAAAGCATTAAAAAAAAACCTAACAACAGTAGCACGATAAAAAGCATCACACAACACTGTACTCTATGCAAGCAACGCTGACTGAAAAGGTGTATTGCAGTAAGTGACAAAAGTGATTAGCAAGAAATCATAGAGCATAACATCTTTTGTGTAAAGGAAGTGGCTATTTAGAAAATCAAGATAAAGAGCCCACTAATGGCTAATACTGACAAAGAGCCCAAGTCTGATAACATCTCCCAGCACAAAGACAGGCTGATTTATCCCTTGTTTTAAAGTGGCAGCCAGAGCTTGCCAACAAAAATATGTGATTAATCTAATTAGCTTACTGAACTGAGGAAACAACGTGCCAAAATCATATGTACTCACAGATTAGCCCTTCCAGGACAAAGCAGTGTCACATAAAAGCCTATCCTTCAACTTAAACGTTCACGCTCATTAAAAGGGATGAAGCCAGCAGTACTCAGCTTGTAGGAGCTTAATGAATATTACTGGATGGTGATGACACAGACATGAGCCTCAAAAGAATCAGCTCTCATGGTGGAAAAGAGGAAGGATCACAAAGGACTGCACAAATGTATGTGCTGTGGCAAAAGTCCAATTACCCGCTCAGGCCAGGCAATTGGACCACGTTACACCTGCATTAATATTCCCACTCTCAGCTTAATGCTTTAATAGCCTCATTGACAATGCCTGTCTTCACTTGGGGTTATCAGCAAATACAAGCCACGTCTGTTGAGACTGGCAAAGTCATCCATTTGAATAACAAATATTCTTGGGCCCTTACCATGCACAGGTAATAAGTGATTATCTCTGTCTAGTCTTTTGCTGCTAAGGCAAGAGAGGACCTAAATACCAGTTTGGTGCACGAAAAACCCTTAAAGGTTAGAGAAAAGAAAAGGGACAACACTAGCTTCATCTAATAGTCTGCAGATCACAAGGGCAGCTGCCTCATTGGTTCCCATTAGGGGGTACATATGTGTCCAAAAGGCAAACTTTCTTCTTCAGTGGGGTGTCGTTCAACAGCGTCTCTCTCATAGACTCAGACCCAAGTCACTATAAGGAAAAATGTGAGTAACTGTTTACTCAAATTGCCTTGCCTCTTCTACCTTCAACATCACCGCTTAGAAGGATCCCTGGTCCAGAGAGCCACAGAAGCTGACACTCCTAGAGCCATGGGTCAGGTGAGCTGACCTGAGCAGCTGGGCAGCCTTGCCTGGCGTGGGAAAGCAGGACACACCTGGAGGGCACAGGGGGAGTAGAACAGAGTCGGGCTTACAAGCAGATGGTTGATATTTGGTGTTTTCTAGACCTCTTATTTTTATCCCTAAGATCCTATATAAAACAATGTATCAGTTCACTTCTGAAGTAAAGATAATTTATTATACCCGATTTCACTGCCACAGAGTAATCTGAGTACCCCTGAACTTGAAAAATGAATCACTTTGTATCACCTTATATCAAATCATGAGCATCATTTATATGAAAAGTTTTTCACAGGAAGAGAAAACAAAAATGTTGATTTTACCAAATATATAATTACTGATAATTAAGTATTTGACAAGCTGAAACTAGATAGAGCTATGATATAAAAGAGTCAAACTTTAAATTTCAGTAAGAATTTTTTTAAAGGTATTTATAAATACTCTGCTTTGGGAGCACTGTTTTCTCTGAAAAGAGAACCTCCCCAACCCCTTGACTACAGACTAGTCTCAGTCAATTGTCAGCTACTCAGTCGTCAGCATGTAGCCCTGCAGGACCGACGACTGCAGAAATCCTGCTGCAACAAGGTGGTGGTTGGTAGATTAACAGACAATGTCATTTATGGCAGGGAATCACTAAAAATGACATATACACACATTTTAAATACCTTATTTCATCATGAACCGTAAAAAGGCAAATTTATTTGCCAATATTTTCACACAGGCCAAAGCTATTTCTTCAAGTACAGGTCTACTGATTGAAGTTCAAAGCTGTCTTTCTTGCACAAACCATCCTCATAATGTATAATATACGATTTCCAGTTTGTCTACTTGAAGCTGAGAAAAATCTCAATGTGAATCAATCTAAGTGCAGAAGCATTCTATATTTTAAACATCTTCCCAATCTTTTAGTTATCTCTTCCACATCCAATTTGACAGCAATGTCTTACAGCAATTTGCCTTTATTTAGTCTTTGCAAAGAATTCAACTTCAGAGAAACAAACCTTTCTGTTCACACACACACATTTCATCAGATTATATGTTACTTGATGAAAGTATATAATTACTGTAACAATGCACACAACTCAGCAGTGGGAGGAAAAGTCTGGCCCTCCAGAGCACCCAGGAATTAGCCAACCAGACACAGCACTCAGCAGGGTGTGGACAGAAACCAGTGTGTTCTCCAGAGAGAAGAGAAAGAACTGGCAATCCAGGGGCCCACTTAGACTGGTGAAGAGAACTCCTGTTGTATTATAAAAAGAAGCCAGTTGCGCTTTCAAGAGCTAGCTTCTAGCTTAAAACAGTATCTCCGGGCAACTAATGTTATGACTTGTTCAGAGGAGATGTCAGTGAAGTCTCCCTGGGAAGAACTATGTCCTTCTTCAACATCCCTCATGGGAAAAGTCCTATGGAGGCATTCTTTGGGAGAAAGGAAGTATGTACTGCTATCTATATAGCCTGAGGTTATCTCTGGACTTTAATTTCCATTATTTACACTGGATGATAATCTGTAATAGACAAGCCGGTAGAAAAACTGCTGGCCTTGAGCAGCCCTTTTACAAGAAAACTGACACACAGATTAGCAAACAGTCTCCCACACTGCCCCCCCCACCTCCACAAAAGACGACTCCATACCTGTGCAAGACCATTAAAGCTGGCAGCCAGAATGCTGAATCCAGCCCACAGACTGGTTTTTTTTATTACTACTGTTTTCATTTGGACGCCTTTAGGTATTCATGCTCCAGTTTACCACAGACTCCAGCACTCCCTATGGTCTCACACCTGCCTCACCCCAGTGGTGCAACAGAGTCCCACCAAAACTCGACCCTACAGAAACTTTGGTTAGTCTCTGGCAACACTAGGCGTGCTTGCAGCGAGAAGGCATTCGCCTCGGCAGAGGCACCCAGCCACGCCAATAAACAGACACCAGGGGGTTCTCTTCCCACGGAGAAACAGAAATGATTGGCAGCTTAAGCAACTGTTCAAAAACCGTAGCCTTTGTAAAAACCATGTGGGAACCTTGCTGAACTGCAGATTCCTGGAGCCCTAACCCTTCAGATTCTGATTCAGTAGGTCTAGGAGTGGAGATCCAGGAATCTGCATTTCAACAAGCACCCAAGGTGATACTGATGTGAGAGGTGTAATAATAAAAACATTAGCAACAATCGTAAGTGCTTACCAGGCCCTGCTCCAAGCACTTTACATATAATGGCTTAACCCTTGGAACAACCCTATGAGGTAAATAGTATTCTTATCCCCATTTTATGAATGAGAAAACTGAAGAAGAGAGAGATTAAGAAACATGCCTCTGCTTACTCAGCTAGTAAGAGGAAGAGCCAGGAGGAGAGGGTCTCTGAGGAACAAGTCAAAAGTCCATGCTGGCTATAGGCCCACAGTTCTGAGACTTGACACCAAAGGCACAAACCATAAAAGGAAAACTTGACAAACTGAACCTCATCAAAATTAAGAAAACTTTTGCTCTATAGAAGGCTACATGAAGAAGATTAAAAGACAAACTAAAGACTGGCAAAAAATATCCACAAACCACATATCTGACAAAGGACCAGAGTCTAGAATAGTAAAGAACTCTCAAAAACTCAACAGTAAAAAACCCCAAATAATTCAATTAGAAAATGGGCAAAAGACATGAGCAGACATTTCACCAAAGAGAATATACGAAAGGCAAATAAGCACACGAAAAGATGTTCAACATCATTAGTTATTAGGGAAATACAAATTAAAACCACAAAGATGCATCCCTACACACCTATCAGAATAAGCTAAAATAAAACAGTAACAATGCTAAATGTTGACGAGGACGCAGAGAAACTGGATCATCCATACGCTGCTGGTGAGAATGCGAAACGGTGCTGCCACTCTGGAAAACGGTTTGGCAGTTTCTTTGAAAACTACACATGCAATTACCATACAATCCAGCAACTGACCTACTGGGGATTCGTCTCAGAGAAATGAAACTCCCGTTCACACAAAAACTTGTACACAAATGCTCACAGCAGCTTTATCTGTAACAGCCAAAAACTGAAATCAGCCCAGATTTCCTTCAATACGCAAATGGGTAAACAAGTCGTGGCCCATCCATACCATGAAGTATCACTCGGCAATAAAAAGGAACAAACTACCGATACCAACAACAACTTGGATAAATGACCAGGGAATTACACTGAGTGAAAAAAGCCAGTTCCAAATGGTTATATACTGCATGATTTCTTCTACATAACATTTTTGAAATGATAAAATTTTATTTATTTATTAATTTATTTTATGTAAATATAGTTGATTTACAATGTTGTGCTAATTGCTGTACAGCAAAGTGATTCAGTTATACATATATAGACATTAGTTTTCATATTCTTTTCCATTATGGTTTCATCACAGGATGTTGGTCATAGTTCCCTGTGCTATATAGTAGGACCCTGCTGTTTATCCGTTCTATATATAATAGTTTGCATGTGCTAATCCCAAACTCCCAATCCATCTCTCCCCCATCCCTCCCACCCCTTGGCAACCACAAGTCTGTTCTCCATGTCTGTGAGTCTGTTTCTGTTTCATACATAGTTTCATTTGTGTCATATTTTAGATTCCACATATAGGTAATATCATATGGTATCTGTCTTTCTCTTTTTGACTTACTTCACCTAGTATGATAGTCTCTAGTCCATCCATGTTGCTGCAAATGACATTATTTCATTCTTTTTTATGACTGAGTAATATTCCAGTGTGTGTGTGTGTGTGTGTGTGTGTGTGTGTGTGTGTGTGTA
>NW_020175066.1:783541-784980 GCF_003031525.2 Neophocaena asiaeorientalis asiaeorientalis
CTCTTTTCTTGCTGCACTCCCCACTTCCCTCTCCCCACTGGTATCCACTAGTTTGTTTTCTATATCTGCAAGTCTTTTTCTGTTTTGTTATATATGTTTGTTTTATTTTTTAGATTCTACATATAAGTGATAACAGTATTTGTCTCTCTTTCTGAGATTTCACTAAGCATAACACTCTGTATGTCTATCTACATTGCTGCAAATAGAATTTCATTCGTTTTTATGGCTAAGTAGTATTCCATGGTGTATATATACCATGTCTTCTTTATCCATTCCTCTGTTAGTGCTGCTATGAACACTGGGGTGCATGTATCTTTTCGGGTTAAAGTTTACTCCGGATATATGCCTAGGAGTGCAATTGCTGGTTCATATGACAGCTCTATTTTTAGTTTTTTGAGGAACCTCCATACTGTTCTCCATAGTGGCTGCACCAATTTACATTCCCACCAATAGTGTACAAGCGTTCCCTTTTCTCCACACTCCCTCCAACATTTATTATTTGTAGACTTTTTGATGATGGTCATTCTGACCGGTGTGAGGTGATACCTCATTGTAGTTTTGATTTGTATTTCTCTAATAATCAGCGACGTTGAGCATCTTTTCATGTGCCTGTTGGCCATCTGCATGTCTTCTTTGGAGAAATGTCTATTTAGGCCTCCTGCCCATTTTTTGATTGGATTGTTTGGTTTTTTTTCGTTATTGAGTTGTATGAGTTGTTTGTATATTTTGGAAATTAAGCCCTTCTTGGTCACACTGAAATGACAAAATTTTATGAATGGAAGACAAATGAGTTGCCAGGGGTTAGGTATGGGAAGATGGGGGCTGGGAGCACAGGAGAGAAGTGGCATGATTATAAAAGGGCAATAGGAGGGACCCTTGTGGTGTTGGAACTGCTCAGTGTCTTGACTGTGGTGGTAGGCCCACAAACCCACTCCAGTGGTAAACTCGAATAGAACTTAATATAGTAATACAGGTACACACGAATGAGTACAAGTAAAACCGGGGATCTGAAGACTGTATCAATGTCAACATCCTGGTTATGATACTATACTTCTGCAAAAATGCTTCCTTTGGGGGAAAATGGGTAAGGTGTACAAGGAACGTCTCTATTATTTCTTACAACAGCATAAGAATTTACAATGATCTCAATAAAATTTCAATTAAAAAGAAAAACTCCATGCTCCCAAGTGTGCAGGTGAAATCAGGCACTGTGTTCTTTCACTAGGAATATAAAATGGCACTACCTTTCTGGGTAACATCTGGCAACGCTATCAAAAGTGAAAAACATATATATCCTTTGATCCAACAATTCTGTTTTTAGACTATTAATTGTAATGAATAATTTATGATGTGTCAAACATTTAGTTACGAGAGTACTTAATTTCAGCAGTGCTTTTTTTTTTTTTTTTTTTTTTTTTTTTTTTTTGAAATCCAGCCTC
>NW_020175066.1:785061-850150 GCF_003031525.2 Neophocaena asiaeorientalis asiaeorientalis
TTTTTTTTTTTTTTTTTTTTTTTTTTTTGGTGGTACGCAGGCCTCTCACTGTTGTGGCCTCTCCCGTTGCGGACCACAGGCTCCGGACGTGACGGCTCAGTGGCCATGGCTCACGGGCCCAGCCGCTCCACGGCATGTGGGATCTTCCCAGACCGGGGCACGAACCCGTGTCCCCTGCATCGGCAGGTGGACTCTCAACCACTGCGCCACCAGGGAAGCCCTCAGCAGTGCTTTTTTAATAGTTAAAGACTAGAGACAACTGAACTAGAGACAATCTCCTGTCCACAACAGGAGATTCTATCAAGTCAGCAAAATAATCTTTGGGAGTAAAACAGCTGACCTGGAAAGATAGGCAAGATAGATGCAGATGTTCTATGGATATTTACTCAATTCCTGCTATGTGCCAGGCACTGCTGTTGACTAGGAACTCTCACACAACCAACAAGGCATGGTCCCTGAGCTCAACTATACAGTCTGATGGACTGTCCTCTACTGGTAAGTAAACAGTTGACAAAACGCTATGCACGTATCTCTGTAGGTGATTACAAATACACACGCACATACATATGCACATATTTTTTATCTATATATAATATAAATTCTGGAAGGATATAGTCAAAATGTCAATAGTGGTGATTTCCGGCAAGTAGGATTGTGTGTGTTTTATTTAATTTGATTTGTTTTGCACATCTATGTATTCTAAATTTCTACAATTAACAAGTTTCACTGGTATCAATTTTATTACTGGGAGGAAAAAGGCTGGTCCCCAGAGAGTGCCTTTTTTTTTCTCTTTTTAGTTTCTTTTGATTTCTAATAAGGCACAATCAGAGTGAAATTTTTCTAAATCCTGATTCAAAGAACTCAAAGACCTCTTCAATTATCAATGTGAATAAAGGCAAATTAACCAAACTGGATTACCTCAGGATAAGAATTGGGCCTATTTGTAAAAGTTGCATTTCCTTACAAATTCAGGTTTGTAAGCAATTTCTAGCCCTTGGATTGAGCTGGGGTTTCTATTTCAGGAAGTTTGTACTGTTTGCTTTTGCTAATTTCTTAAAACAATGCAGATTCTTTACAGAAAAATATTTTAAATACAGATGTCCAACAAAATGTAGTATCACTCAACCAGAAAAAAACAACTATTTTAAGCTCCAGATATACTACTTTAAACTAATATCTATGTGTGCGTATTTGCTAGTTCATGTGGTTACACTAAGATGGTCTCACACAGCACATACTGCTGTTTAAACTGGGTAGGGCTTTTTTTGCTTAGCAACATATGTCATTTTAATGATATATTTTAACATTAAATATGTTTATTTAACCAATCTGCTAATGGTTGGATATTTAGTTTGCTTCCAGGTTTCAGAGTTACAAACAGTTGACAATGAACATTCTTTTAACTGAACATTTGAGCATTTCCTTGATTTTGTCCTCCAGCTGAAATCCCAGAAGAGGACATTCTGCCTCAAAGGGTATGAGCCGGAGGGTATGCACACCTGAAAGCTATTGATGTAAGTGGGCTCCCAAAGAGCTATACCAACTTACAACAATCAGTCCGGGAAGGAAAGTGATCCAGTTTCTATCAATACATGCTCACTAATGCCGCTGACCAACATGAGAATTAACTTGTTCTTGGATTCTCTAGAATTTCACTTTTGGGGAAAAAAAAATCATTTTAATAGCAGATCAAAACAGAGGGATTACCTGGCTGCCAGTTAAATTAGAAATTTTACTCTGTCAACTTCAATTGCAGAATTTTGTCAGACCCACTAAGGCAAACCAAAGATCATCTCTGTAGGACTCTGTGTTCAATGCAATGATCTTTATTTAGATAATCACTGTGAATTCTTATCTGACATCCCCAAACCTTTACCCTACAGAGATCAGCCTCCCCACCAAGAACTCCCAGGCTAAGACAGAGGTGGCCATTTCATAGTAACTACCTCATGGGGCAACGTGGGAATAAATGAGATCATGCAGGTTCATGCACCTGCTTAAGGCACAATGCTATTACTGCCCATCACATATTAAATGGTTCAAAAATGTTTACTATTAGTGTTCTATTATAAGTAACTCACCTTCAGCATGACATAATGAGGACTTAAATTCCAGCTATTTCGATCCTCTTTTATTTTTACAGATGAAGAAACTGGGGTTCGCAAGGCTAGGCGTAGAGCTCAGGCCTCCTTGACGCCAGTCTGATACTCTTTCTCTAAAACTATTTTGTCTGTTGGTAGGTTTTCTCTAGTGAAGGCTACAGACACCTTAATTCACACAATTACACGTAATCAGAGCAGTCTGCAATTTGAGATTTAAGTCTACATGTTAAGAATATACTTGGCTTATAGATATCTGCCTGGTTAAATAATAATTCTCTAAAGCAGGTATTTTAAGTTGCAGGCTAAAAGCAAATGGGTTTATACCCACCTCAGAAGATGATGAATGACTGATGATAAATCTCTATGCTGATCGAGGGTTTCTGATTACATTAGACAGAGGGCATGAAGACTAATTAAAAATGCTCATACATTCATCACCGCTGATTGCGCAAATCCCACCGCTGAAAGCACAAGTGTAGCACCTTCTCTAAAATGACAGAGGAAACAGATGAATTTCTACTCAGAACTCCCAGAGGCTATCTGTCTTGATTTCAGGGTAAATGGGTTTTCCCTAAAAACCTAAATCACAAACAGAATGACAGTCCAAAAACCCTGGACCAAATTTTACTATTCTATCTGAGCAGGGGCTGGCCAGGTCTGGTCACATGGCACATGATCAATAAATAACTACAGATCGATTGGTAAATAGGTCTGTGGGCATACTTTAGGGGTTTTCAAAACTAGTTTTTCTAGACGCCTACATAATTGGAAGTCATGGTGTGTGTTCCCGTGAACTAAAGGAACTACATCCTATATGCCACCAAAAACAGCCCTTATATGCACTCCAGACTCTGGTTCCCTCTTATATGCACTCCAGCCCTACAGTGAGGGGTTTGTACTGATCTCTCCCTACCCCTTCGGGGCCACAATTATTACCTGACAGTCAGCAGTGTCGCATTCACCCAGGAAAACATCACCAGGTAAAACACAGACAGGTGCTTTCTAATAACAAGGCAAGATGGGTGGTTCTGGCCTCTGTCTTCTAAGGAACCTCCACCCACCACACATCACAATCGTCAACACATGCTGCTGAGCTGAAAAGGGAAGGATGGGAGGAGGCTGATGGTCCACCTGCGCTCTCCTACTCCTCAACCCCAACACACACACACACACACTCCACCCCTATCCAGGAAAGCCACCACCACCAGCCTCCTCTCTGACCTGATTCAGGACTTAGAATCCTTACCTAGCTTCAGGATGTGACGATGGGAGAATCTACCCATTATGCTGCCTGAACGTGCCCAAGTGTTTATTTTTGGTTTGTTTTCTTTTGTTTTGTTTTCGGCCCTGCTGCATGGCACAGCGGGTGGGATCTTAGTTCCCTGACCAGGGATGGAACCCACGCCCCCCACTGGAAGCATGGAGTCTTAACCCCTGGACCGCCAGGGAAATCCCTGCGCCCGAGTGTTGAAGGAGCATTTACCCATCTTCCTCCAGGAGACGCCTGTGGCCCCTCTGTGTGCCTGCAGCGGGGGCAGCCAGGGGAGTAGGGAAAGGAACAGTACCTGGCCCATGCAACGTGCACAACAGAGGGCATGTTTGGAGAACTGGCTTAAAACTCAAAATCCTGTTGAATGAAGATATCTGTCATACTAGTTTTTGATCCGCCTGATGTATAAAGAATCAGAAAAATGAAAATGGGTTTTAAATTACATAATCTGCATTAATAGCAAGAAAAAGTCTTGAAATTAATGGAAATTCAACACAGCAACCATAAACCCAAGGTGGAAAAGGGAATCAATAATGAGACTCTGAGCTTGCAAAGTCATCCTAGTTTAAGCAATAAAAGGACAAAAGCCAAAAAACGACACAGATCAAACAATACCAAAATTATTAGGCAGCTGCTCAACCTCTGCTTTTTGAAAAACAATCAAATACCAGCAGGGAATTAGGCAATGCCACACATCCACAATACTCTATGTTCTTTCCATGTGAATTACCAGCAAGTGAAATTTATATTTTCTATTTTGTAACTTTCTTATACATTCCTAAATATATTCCTACGCTGTTATATTTTATTTTTTAATTCTTGCCTATTTTACTTCACTCCCCTTTTTTTTTTTTTTCATTCCCTTTTTGATACATCTCTTACTGGGCCCTGGTGATCCAGATTCTGGCCCAAGCTCTGTCCCTATAGATATCAATGTAATTTATATAAGTATCAGTGGGCCTCTGTTTTTCCATTAATGTATTCAACAAATTCTACTCTGCACCAGGTTGCGAAGTAGGAGGCATACAACACCGAACAAAGTCAAACACGGGCCCTGTTCTTAAGGAGCTCAGAGTCTTTAAAGACGAGGCTTAGCTATGAAATCAACAATCCGTTTAAGTTCTCACGGTTTGGTCCTTACTCTTCTCCCTCTTTCTTCTGATTCTCAAGGAACTAACTTCAACTTTTTCATTCCACTATTAATCACCTTTAATGCTTCCACAACAGTCAGTGCCACACAAAAATTTTATGCTCTAACACGGGGATTTAGCCAGATTGGTTCACAAGGCAAGAAGGAGGAAAATGGAGAAGAGGGATTCTATAAAAATCAAGGCTTCAAAAAAATGTAGAGCAGCTAGCTCTGTTTTAGATGAACACAGAATGTGAGTAAAGGTAACAGGGGGAAAACAAGCAGCAAGAGAAGCAGAGAAAGCATAACTGGCTCCTCCTCAGAAAGCGGAACCTGACCCCCTGAAAGTCTGGTCACTGGGTTATTCAATCCTGATTGCTTAATGAAAGTGTACAAATCAGCAGATATTATGCCTGAGCGTCCCAAATGTCCCTAATTATGACCAAGTAGGTGAAGGCCTTAAAAAAATCACACTTCACCTTACTGGAAGGGTTTCTGGCACATCAGTAATTAAAACACCTCAGTTCCCAACTACATTAGAAACATGATAATTATCTTCATACGAAATTTGCTTTATAACACTTGAAATGCTTCAAATCCTAGCATGACAAGGGAATATAAACAAAAAGACCGCAGATTAATAAGGCTTCTGTCCATGACTGTGTTGCTGCAGCTCAAAGTTAAGAGCTCCCCCCTTTGGGAAAAACGAGCATTAACAGTCCCCAGAAGAAAACGCGTGATTATCAAGATTATCGTTATAATAATATTAGCAGCACCTAAATTTTCTTGAGTCATTACTGTGTGCCACGCCTGTACTAAGTGCTTTGTTACATGCCCCGAGCTCAGAGAGACTGAGTAACTTGCCAAAGGTCACCCAGCCAGGACGTGTCAGACTAGGGAACTGAACCCAGATCTGCCTGGCTCCAAAATTCATACCGTTCATCACTATGCTGCCACCAAAGAGGTAGCGTCAAAGGAAGGGAGGGGGCAGGAAAGAGAAGGAGCTGGCAAAGCACAGTCTACAAGATTAAAAATCATTAGAGCCATAGAAGTTGAATGCTGAACCACTAGAGAAGCCCAAAAAGAATTCCAAAGAATTCCCCAAACAGGTATCCGAAAACCCACCTTCTTGCCCAAGGCTAGTAAAATTTGAACAAAGAGAAATGGTGAGGCCGTGGCATGAGGAAAAAGTGATTCATCAAGAGGGTCCTTCCCTGGAACGTGTTTGGTGGTCCAGCGGATAAGACACTGCGCTCCCAGTGCAGGGGGCCTGGGTTCGATCCCTGGTTGGAGAATTAGATCCCGCATGCCACAACTAAGAGTCTGCATAATGCAACTAAGAGCCGGCACAGCCAAAAATAAATAAATATTTTTTTAATTAGCACTGCATTTATTTAAAAAAAAAAAAAGGAGAGTCCCTCCCTGAGGACAGGCAGTGGAGACAAGTTGTCCAGGACCATATGCCTACTGCGTGCCAGTCGCCAAGCTACTGCCCTGGTTATGGTCTCTAGGCTCCATGTGCTAGAGAGAAATGACAAATCCCTAAATGAGGATGAGAACCTGTACACAGACCCTGTGAAGGGGAAACGAGCAGGACTGATGGGATCTTCTCCTGGAACATTTGCCTCCAGGGTTGCTAACTCAGATGAAGGCTGCTCAGTGTGAGAGCCCTTCCAACACAGCCCCTAGCTCAGCTGTATTATAGCGAGAACAGTACCACCGTCAAAAGACAGTTTGAACTATTTCCTTTCAATAACAGAAAACTCACAATCTTTCTTAGAAGCTCTTTTCCTGGCGAGGGGAAAATGAGAAGCTATCCTGGTTATCACGCACTAGGAAAAAACTCACGGCCCCAGCCCCTCCGAGAATAAGAAAGGGCCAGCACTATTCATCGAGTTTCAACACGGCCTTGCCTTATTTTTGAAGAACTCAAAAGTAAAACACATGTCATGGCCTAGTGGAGTCAAATTAATCTAGCTTCAGATCCCAGCGCTGCCGCCAACTAAGTCGTTAACTTTAAGCACAGTACTTAACCTCTTTTGGCCCCAATTTCCTCAGTTTCAAAACAGGGATAATAACCTCCATCTTACTGGTATCTTGTGGGCATTACGTGAGGGTGGACTTTTCACCCCAATGGGGTGCTTGCCCTGCCCACAGCCCCTTCTAAAGGAAACTGGTAATATTGCCAATCAATGTTTGAGGGCAGCACTTGGCAATGGTTTTCTGTACGCGCGCGCGCGCGCACACACGCGCGCACACACACACACACACACACACACACACACATACCGTCAACCCACTGATCATATGGAACAGAATCTCAGAATCTGACAGAATCTGAGAATCTGACAGGGGTGGGAACCTGATCTAAGAGCAACTAATCCCTAGGCTGTCCATCAACCATGGTTTAATCTCAGAGGTGATGGCTAATTAGTTCAGCCACTCAAAATCTACTGGAGGGTTGAATTAGGAAGTAAAGCTAGTGATCAGCACAGAATGAAGCAGATAGGCCCCCAAACAGAACAGCAACTTGGAGAGTAGCAGGGTTAACAGTGAGGTCGATGCCCAGAACGACACTCCACAGCCCCTCAGCTGAGGCTCCCAGAACCAGTGGGGATCCAAACACCTTCTAATTCCAGCCTCCAGGTTTCCAATTTTCTGCCCTTCCTGAAGCCGGGCTGTTCCCTTTTCCTAGGATCTAACAATAAACTTCCTATGACCTGAGGTCCCTTGGAAGCAGAGGTAACAGGTAAGGAGCCTCCATCCATCTGTGAGAGGGGCAGAGGGGCAGAGAATCATTCACCAGACTTTTTTGTAGGACCTCGCTGAACAGACTGGGAGACAGGACACGATCCATCTGGCAAAGAAAGGCTCAAGATGCCTTTCAGAGATCCAGGCTAGCCAAGAAAACAACACAGGGGAGGGGATCCCCGTTATGATAGGTATTTGACATCTTCAAGAAGTTCCTTGAAGGGAAACACCAAGTCACATTCCAAAGCCCTAGTACCTTTGCCACCACTGAGAGCCTCCTCTGAGGGGGGAAAATAATACTCTAACCCTTCTTGAGATTGAAATGAAGACCAATGTTGCTGGTTTTCTCTTTGGGGTAAATTTTCATTAAGGAATGAAAAAAAAACCAAAGTAGTCTATCCAAGCCCCCTCAAAACAAAACAAAATAAAAAAAACCTTAAAGCAAAGCCTCCCTCCTCTCCCCACACAAATACATAATTTAGAAAATGACAGTCAAAATAACCAGCCGCATCAATCACGCAGGAGCCATTACACGAAGCCTTTCCCAGCACCCACCTCCTCCAGCCTGGCCTCCAATCCCATGCCAGCCCTTCTGGAGCAGCTGTGGGGTCCCATTCCATTTATCATTTATTTTATTATCTGGCTTGCAAGCCAATTTGTTCCACTTCGAGTTTCTGGTTTAAATATGTGAGTTGTATATTTCAACAGAATGAACAAGGGGCTTCGGGGACACCCTTGATGTACATTTCACAGCTACCTGCTTCAGTGCCTCTCTCCAATCTGCATGTAACATTGCAAATTTGTTTGCTATATATTTAAAAGAGGCAGCGGACAAGCACTTCTGCACAAATCAAACCTGGGGAGGGAGACAGGGGTATACTAACAGGCCAAGGTGTAATTTACCTAGATTTACTTTTCCTCAGACCACTACTCAGCTGAGCTTGAAAATTGTTGTTCCTGTTAGCTTTTCTTTCAGCCACCAAAAGAAAAAGGCTCAAAGCAGCTGCTGTTTTGACAAAGTATTGACTTCTCACGGGTGGGGGTGAACAGAAAAATTCAGCTCTGAAGCCACTGGCCTCCGGCCATCTGATATGTTATAAGAAATCCCTGAGATAACACTTAGGCTTCTGTTTCGAGCTACATGGTTTTTATTCTACTCTCTCAGTGCACAAGATTCGATGCCTTCCTGGCACTGAGTGGCAATAGCTAAAGGTGATGAGCAGTGAATCACAACAAACTTCACCCAGTGTCTTCTTGCAGCCAATAAATAAAATCAGAATCTGTGAAGCTAGCAAATCTTCTGAGGTCTGAACATCCCAAGGTTATTCATTTCTTTTTTTTTTTTTTAACATCTTTATTGGGGTATAATTGCTTTACAATGGTGTGTTAGTTTCTGCTTTCTAACAAAGTCAATCAGTTATACATATAGGTATGTTCCCATATGTCCTCCCTCTTGCGTCTCCCTCCCTCCCACTCTCCCTATCCCACCCCTCCAGGCTGTCACAAAGTGGGTGGAGGGGTGACAGCCTCAAGGTTATTCATTTCTAAACCTCTCTGGGAAGGATAAAAACACAATCAAAAGAAACATGGTTTATGATGAACAAAATTTCTTAATGTGTGAAAATTCCCATTTTAATTGTCAGGGACGTTATACTAAAGTATTGAGACCTTTAACTTCTCACTCCCTGTGTTACCCCCAAAAAGCTCATTTTCCAACAGGGTTTGGAAAGTAATAGAGGTAAGCAGCAAAACACCAGCTGCAAGGAAAAGCTCAGGGTCTGAATTATTTTTATATGATGAAGTTGATAAAATGGGCTGAATAGATCTAATGCCTCATTATGCCACAAAGAAATTTCAAAACATTTATGCAACAAATGGCACATAACTTTTTAGGAATTTGGGTAACTTTAAGTGGGGATTTTCAATTTGTTGGGAGTAGCTGCCTAGGCCCTCTTCTCTGCCCCCAACACCTACAGTTCAAGGGTGGGAACTGCAGCCATTCTGGTGTTACATGAGCCGGCTGCCCTGTCTCCCACCTTTGCTGACTAGACTGAGCCCATCAAATTTTCTCCCCTAGAAATTTAAATCAGGATTGGAAAATGCTAAATGAGTTTCTCCAGTTGCTTCAATCACTGGGACACAAACCCAGGAGGTAAAAAGCAACCCAGTTTGGCTACGCAGAATGAAAACTAGTTCAGTGATAGAAGGAAAGAAAATGAGTGCCGAGCTGGCGTTCCAGTTCCTGGTCTGAGGGCAGGCTGAGCCTAAGTCCCTTAAGATACCAGAATCCTATTGATAAATTTCCCTTTTTATTTAATCTAGTAGAGGTTTCTCTTCATTTCAACCTAGTTCAATCAGGGCTAGGGCTAGAGCAGCATAAGCATGGGATGAAGGTTAAGTAATACTAGAATGATCCCTCAGCAAGTGAAAATAAAATTAAGATAATCATCAAAATTCCGAATCAGAAAACCGACTTTGATCAGAAAAGATGGTGCTGACATGCCATTTGAGAATCTGATTCCTACTTCTGTCATGTATTTATTATAGCATCTCAGTTCAAAAATCAAAGAGCCTCAAGTTTCTATGTGTCAAATGGGTAACACTTCCCTTCCAAGGTCATTTCTTGCTGTCCTCCCTGGCCCCGACCGTACTGACACACAGCAGCAGCCAGGATCTCTTGCATCTTCCCTTAGTGTTAATTTGCTCATGTTAAGCTTTCTCTCAAAAGCCTGCAGTGGCTTCCAACTGCTTGACATGTCAAATTAAAATACCCGATAAAGTGTTGCATCGATTAGTTCTGCATTACCTAACCACTGTCATAACCCATTATGCCTAAACTCACAGCCAGTCCTAGAGTCGGCTCTTGTGTTTGTCATCCCATGGTCACAAGACGCCCACTCCAAGTTGAGAGCATGGCACTTGCTGGTGCTTCCTCTTGGAAATGAGTAAAGAGAAGGGATCCCAGAGTCTGGACACCTGGATACCAGTCATGATTCTTCTATTAACCATCGTCTTTTAATTTCTGTAGGCCGGATTCCTTCTCTATAAAATAAAGATGCTGGGACTTGACCACTGGCTTTTAGCTTTTTTTCTGCCTCAACACATCTAAGAGATGTGACAAGAACACAAGAAAAGTTACATAATAACATATGAAAACAGGATAAACTATGTCATATTAACTGCATAGAATACCCAGGAGATTGCTATTGGCTTGGCTGGCATCCTGGCAGAGGTAGAACCTGAGCTAAGCCATGAAGAAGAAGAAGGACAGGGATCAAAGGAAGGACACGCACTTATGTCACTTAATTTTTCACCTCCTTTTGTGCCCGTTAGTGACAAATGATATTAACAAACCTTTAGGAAAAAACACATATTAAGAGATTGTACTGGGAAGGAGGAAGAAAGGAACTACTCTGAAAATCTATCAAACACTTATTGAGAAAGGTGTCTGTAAGGCAAAGGATAGTGCTAAAGGCGGAACCCAAAGGTAAGTGGATGTGGTCCACCGCGTCTAATATCTAAGGTCCAGGACCACAGCTGCTTTGCTCATACTGCACTCCCAAACCCTAAGAGCACCTAGCTGAACACTCAATACATTTCTGTTGAAAGAATACATAAATATAGCCCCTACTTTTAAGAACTTCAGATTTTTTTAATGGAGACTAAAAGAGAGAGAGAATACGTTGTCCTTTCCCTTCAGGATCCCTAATAACTATGGCATCAACTTCACTTAAAGGGAGCCCTCCTAGGGATAATAGAAGAATGCAAACCTCACACAACAACCATTTTATACAATAAATGATCAAATCCCACCACGTTAGCAAGGAAACAAGTCTGTCACTAGCCTCATTCTCTATGCTGATGCATTAGCCAAGAATGATCCTTTTAATAAAAGCAGAGTAAGTCCCTCCACAGTGGTAAGCCCAAATCTCTCTGATACACAGGTAGCTCTCTGCATCATCAGTTCACAGTTGGTCGAATCTGTGGATGCCGGACCCCTGGTTTGGAAGGTGGACTGTACTATGGCCATTTTATAAAAGGGACTGAAGCATCTGTGCGTTTTGGTATCCGCATGAGTCCTGGAACCAGTCCTCCGTGGATACAAAGGGACAAACTGTATATATTAATTTGTTTCAAAATGCCACTTCCTCTTAAGTTGGTTTTCCCCTCCAAATGCCTCAACCACGGGCAATTATGTCACAGGCACCAGATCCGTGCGTCCAAACGTCAAACAGTTCCCTTAAACCAAATGTATTACCATAGCAACAAAGGGATTACCCTTGCTGTTCTCTACCTGCCATGGCCCGATCTACATGGTTACACTACAGTGACACTATATAAATGATCGTGCTCACTAGCAGCAGGAGTCAGCTCTGGGAAAACCATAAATACCAGACATGCACACAAACGATACACACACAGCTGGACGATGGTGTCAGAGATCACAGTGCAAAGGGAAGGAGGGAGAACTAAATGTTCTTAAATTTCAGCTTCCAGTTTAGCATGATATGAGCACACAAATCTCCCAGTTCTTATTTTTTTAAAAAAGGGAAACACATAAAATGACTTTATACCTGTAACACACATTATCAAAAGTTGCTGAAAGCAAGATGATTAGATCAGAAGATCAGAGAGGCAAAGGATGAAATTCATCTTAAACTTGTTTTATGGTTCTGGTTTTGGTTTTTGCTCTGTCCCAGTTTCTGGCTTATTTCTCATTAGGAGAACAGGCAGGAGACTGGAAAATTGGATGCTGAAGGGAGTGTACAGCAGCTGACAGCCAGCTGTGACCATCCTCTCACTCAACCTGGTGAAATCTCCACCGACTTCCCCCGGGGAGATTCCTGAATAGAAAACTGAGGACATCCATCCGGTTCTCTGGGAAAGGAGAGAGTCATCAAGAATAATAGGAGATTGAGTTCATGCAGGACCCCTACAATTCACACTGGGACACAGGGCGAAACCTTAAGGTCAATACAACCACACCCAACAATTCTATCTTAAACCGTCTGGTGGGTTTAACCCAGATAGGGGCTGGGTTAGGGTGGCCCCTGTGCCTTGCGTCCACAATGACCTAGTAACAGGATCGCCAATGAGAGCTGGAATCAGCTCTGAGGCTGGAAAAGAGGATAGATGGCTTTGACTCACTTTGTTGCGCTCTTTCCTGTCACCCCCTTGGAAAGAGGAGGAAAGAGAGAAAAAGGGGACAGCCCTCTAAAAGATTCTAACTTATTTATATTAGACCATAGTCTGATAATGAAAACTTCACACAGACAAGAGTTTATATTTGGCTAAAAATAACTGACATGATCCAGGAAGGGAATCTCTAATAACTGACATATGTAAAAGTTTGTATCAAAGTTTGAAGAACCCATTCGTATACAGAATTCCTGTACTACTCTTCTAGATATAGTCCTCTGTCTGCTTTGCCAAAATCTAGCTTGCCACACGCTGCAGCTATCAAACTTTGATTACAGACTGCAGAGATGACTTAATAACTTGTGAAAACTGTAGTTTTCCAGTACAGTGGTCTTTCCATCACAGATATTAATTTTTATTGTCGTAAACACAAGAAAACCTCTTAAAAGATTATGATGTACAATTATTTCTCTGTCCATTTGGGGAAAAAACCAAAACTTTGAGAACATGGAAAAAAAACAAATATTCATCCCAAATAACTGTTTTTCCCTTAAAAATCTATCTTCCCAAGAAAAACATCACAAATACCTAAAATGATGTCTAGGGTGGCCTATTCACCACAAATTGCTCCTGTAAGTAGATAAATTATCAAGTAAAGAAGCAAAGAATTTAGAAACACTTCACACAGTGGTACAATTTTATTTATATGCCCACATAAAATAAGAACATGTGCCTCGGGGATCATTTACACAACTAAATGCTTTGCTGATTACCATACAAAATAGCTTAAGACAGATAACCTCTCACATCCGACAGTACACAGGACATGAATTATGACTGCTGTTCTGTTTCCATAATTGAGTGAATGCCTTTCGACAACTGGTCAAATATCTGCGCCTCATTTTCAATAACGTGACATGCATACAAATACATGCTTACAACATATTACGGGACCCATTGAGAACAGTATGCTCTAAGAAAGTCCTTTTAACGTTTTTAGTCTTTCTACTTTTCTACTCTAATAATTTGGGTTGACAATATAATAGAAGCGACCTGTAAATGACATTTAGAAGCAAAGTGAATTCTCTTCTGCCAGCTAATGAGGACTTCATAGCTGTTGGTCACGGTATTCACTCTACCTTCTGGCCAAGGGCAGACACTCTCACTTGTCCCAGAACTAAAAATCAGAATATACTATGTAAAGTTAAACAGTAACATTGCACTCGTACATATTTGCCTTGAGTTTTGTTTATAAATTATTTCTGCCACTTATAATTTAAATAATCAAAGATTAAACAACAGAAGTAATATGCATCATATCGTTTTAACTGAAGTGTAGCTGATGTGTACAATATAACGATTCATCATTTTTAAAGGTTATACTCCAGTTATAGTTATAAAATATTGGCTATACTCCCTGTGTTGTACAATATATCCTTGTAGCTTATTTTATATGTAATAGTTTGTACCTCTTTTTTTTTAAGGTTGCACCAGGTCTTAGTTGCGGCACACAGACTCCTTAGCTGCAGCTCACCAGCTCCTCAGTTGCGGCTCACGGGCTCCTTAGTTGTGGCATGAGAACTCTTAGTTGCGGCATGCACATGGGATCTAGATCCCTGACCAGGGATGGAACACGGGCCCCCTGCATCGGGAGCATGGAGTCTTAACCACTGCACCATCAGGGAAGTCCCAAATAGTTTGAACCTCTTAATCCCCTATTCCTATATTGTTCTGCCCCTCTTCCCTCTCCCCACTGGTAACCACTAGTTTGTTCTCTATATCTGTGAGTCCGTTTCTTTTTTTGTTATATTTACTAGTTTGTTGTATTTTTTAGATTCCACATATAAGGGGTGTCATATAGTATTTGTCTTTGTCTGACTTATTTCACTTAGCAACAATATTGTTTTTAATAGAAAAAATTATAAACTTCAAAATGCCCAACAATGGCCGAGTAATTCTATATGATTATGGACATCCATACAATATACAACTATTAAAAATGGTGCAAGAGGGACTTCCCTGGTGGCGCAGTGGTTAAGAATCCACCTGCCAATGCAGGGGACACGCGTTCAATCCCTGGTCCGGGAAGATCCCACATACCATGGAGCAACAAAGCCTGTGTGCCACAACTACTGAGCCTGTGCTCTAGAGCCTGCAAGCCACAACTACTGAGCCCACGTGCCACAACTACTGAAGCCCGCATGCCTAGAGCCTGTGCTCTGCAACAAGAAAAGCCCCCGCAATAAGAAGCCCACATACCACAACGAAGAGTAGCCCCCGCTCGCTGCAACTAGAGGAAGCCTGTGCACAGCAATGAAGACCCAACGCAGCCATAAATAAATAAATAAAATTTATTTTTTAAAAAATGGTTCAAGACAAGAGTAATCAAGTAGATTAATGGAACAGAATCGAGGGCCCCAGAAATAGTCTCCCACATATACAGTTATGATTTTCAACAAATGCATCAAAACAATCCAATAAGTGAAGAAAAATCTTTTCAACAAATGGTGCTGGAATAACTGGGTATCTATATGGAAAAAAATTAACTGTAACCCTTACACCACTCACACAAACTGACTTGAGATATAATATAGATATACGCATAAAAGCTAAAATTATAAAGCTTTTAGAGGGAAATATAGACTATCATCATAATTTGGGGGTGGGAACACTCAGGTCACAGAAAGCAATAATATTTTTTAAATAGTAATAAATACGACTGTTGAAACAGAAATTCTCATCAAAAACACTTAAGAAAATGAACAGGCAAGTCACACACTGGGAGTAAAAATCCACAAAACATATGTAACAAAGGACTAGGACTCAGATATATCAAAAACTCAGTAATAAAAAGACAAACAATCCAATTTTTTAAATGGACAAAATACTTAAACAGACACTTCACAAAAGAAGTAATTGGCCAATAAGCACATGAAAGGTGCTCAATAGCATTATACTACTACACACCAACCAGAAGGACCAAAATTAAAAAGACTCAAGGCTGTTGAGCAACAGGAACTTTCATATATTATTGGTGAAAATGTCAGAGCACAACCACTTTGGAAACAGGTTTGTCAGTTTCTTATAAGGGAAACACATACCTACCCTATGATCAAGCCATCCTACTCTAGGCATCTACCCAAAAGAAACAGGAATATATATATATACATATATATATGTATATATATATGGATGCACATGAATACACACACGTATATGCCTATACCTATATGTAAATATATAAATATACACATACATATATCCACAAAAAGACTTGCACAAGAAAGTTCACAGCAGCTTTTTCATAATAGCTAAAAAACAGAAATACTCCAGGTGTCCACCAATAAATAGGAGAATGCGGAAATTGTGGTATGCTAATACAGTGGAATACTGCTCAGCAGTAAAAAGGAACGAAACTACTGAAACATACAGGAACCTGGATAAGTCTCAAAAACATTATGCTGAGTGAAAGAAAGACCACACCAAAAAAAAGTATACAGCTGACCCTTGAACAACACAGGTTTGAACTGCACAGGTCCACTTTTATGAGGACTTTTTTCAATAAATACGTATGTATACTGTAAATGTATTTTCTCTTCGTAACGTTTTTTTTCTCCAGCTTACTTCATTGTAAGAATACAGTGTATAATACACATACAGAATATGTGTTGATTGACTATGTTATCAGTAAGGCTTCCAGTTGGCTATTAGTAGTTAAGTTTTGGAGAAGTCAAAAGTTATACCTGGATTTTAGACTACATAAAGGGTCAACACACCTAACCCCTATATCGTTCAAGGGTCAAATGTATATTGTACGATTCAATTCATATGAAATCATAGAACAGGCAGAACTAATCTGTGGTGAAAACAATTAGAACAGTGATTGCCTCTGGAAGGGTAGGGGGTGGGGAATAACTGGAAGGGTCATGACGGAACTTTCTAGGGTGATAATGATGTTGTATAATCCATGTCATGATAGAATTTGAGTTATACAGGTATATGTGTTTGTCAAAATTCAGAAAATATACATTTAAGATGTATGCATCTCACTGAGTACAAATTCTCATCAAAAGGAAACCTGTAAAAAAGTATTGAATTCCAGTTAATGATAAGCATTCTGAAATATGTAGAGTAAATATACTGATATGAGCAATTTACTTTGAAATGTATCAAATAGTTAAGATGGATTAATGAACAGAGAGAATGGTAAAGAGATCAATATGTGATTAAGGAAGTATAGAATAATGTTAACAGTAGAACCTGGGTGATATGTATAGGCTCTAACTGTTAAATTCCTTCAGCTATGCTACGTTTGAAATTTTTCGTGATAAAATTTTTCACAATAAAATGTTGAAAAACGTGGTGTGAAAAGTATATTTATTAACGTGGAAAGATTACATGTGTATCTATTGGGTTGGCCAAAAAATTCGTTCCAGTTTTTCCATAAGATGTTATGGAAAAACCCAAACGATCTTTTTGGCCAACCCAATACATACCTATAAACACACACAAATATATATACATATAGTTAATTATAAATAGCAAGATATAAAATAGCATCTATAAAATGATTGCATTCTAGTTTTTTAAAAGGTAAACATATGCACAGAAAAAGGGCTGGGAAGATAACCACAATTAACATATCAGTGCATTGAATAACTACATTTTAACTCTACTTCACAGAGGGACAATGTATTACCCATTTGCAAAAAAACAAAGCACTGACAAGTTCCCCAGATTTACCTAGGCCACCTTATTTATAATTTTGAACTGAATAGCACATATGATTTCATAGTCTCCAGGGAGTGCTCTTTCTAGTTGGGGCAGACTAATGAGAATTTGTCAGATCACGGTGAGTTTTGGGGTCTCTTTGCATGTGTTTCCAGGCACCCTGTATGTATCTCTACCAGAGCATCTTCACACTGTTTTGCAACTGCATATTTTTCCACTAGACCATTAATTCCTTAAAGGCAAGAGCTACATCTTGAAGTTCAAGTATCTCCAGAGATTAGTACAATATTTAGCACATATGGGACAGTCAATAAATGCTAAGTGAACAGAAGAATCAATAAATGAGCAAACAGCAATTTCAAGAGTCCCTCAATTCAAAAAAAAAACCTCCTTCACCCAGATTCTACTATCTCTGAAATGTGATCACCAGAAACTGTTACCTTTGGATTCACTACTACTGTTAACAGGACAATGTCTTAGAATGTAAAAATTCTTACAAGGAGATAAAACTTTAAGTCACTAAAACCCATTCATAGATTGCCAACTCCTTGAAGGTAAGAGAAAGGGATTAGGCCATGACTGGATCCTGAGGATAGCAAGGTCCCTAGGACAGGAGAGGTTCAAAAAACGTGCTCAGTAGAAATCATGAATCAATTGGCTGATCAGTTAAGTAAGACGTTAACATTAGGGGAGGCTGGATGAAGGGCATAGGGGAACACTCCATATTATTTCTGCAGCGTTTCTGTAAATCTAAACTTATTTCAAAATAAATAAAATGTTGACGGAGACTGGGGGGTGGATTGCAACACATTGAGTGGGGCAGCTAAGGAAGGAGGAAGCATGCAGGGCACAGAAAAGGAAACCCTCCTTCCGGTTCCCAACCTTGTCGAGGACCAGCCACGTTTTCAAACTTTCAGTAGTAAGAAAAATATGTGGGCCTCCCAAAAGGTATCTGCCCAAAAAAGAAAGATAAATCAATCCTTGACCAAACTGAGGTCCAATCCAGATCACAACATGTCAAGACAGAGAGGTAAAATAGGTAGGAAAATATCTCTTTAAATGTATTTATACCTACACAAAACATTAGGAGTAACTGTACCGAGTACAGGATTTAAAAAGCACTTCCAACAGCTCAATGGTAAAGAAGTGTGGAGTGAACAAAGGCAGAACCCTGGGTGCAGTCTCGGTGCTGGCCTTCTATTGACCACCCTTATTTATTCCTTGCCCCAACCACTGTTTACTTGTTTGTCAGCTGAGAATGACAACAGAGGTAAATTTCAAAAAGAATAAGCTCACACACGGTGCTCTCGGTCTCCAAGGGCAGAAGTCACATCTCCTAATATATTTTGTACTAACCCTGGCTCAGCGCCCCATGCAGGTAAAGCGCTTAATAAATGCTTTCAGTGGTGCCAATGGCTGAGAGAATTTGCTTCCCATCTCATTTACTCTCTCAAGGAATACTTATTAAATATTTATTTGTACAAGGGTAGCCCCATGTTAGGTGCTATTTGTATCTTCTCCCAAAGAATGCCTAAATTCTGCAGGGAGGAATTTCATCTAAATCCAAGAGGAGGAAAGTCTGTTGCTTGAAGGGTTTCCTTGGTTTATCTTGGGGCAGAAGTTTTGGAACAAGTGTTCCTTCAAAGTTACAAGTAGTTTTTAAGGAAGGCTGGCTGGGAAAGGGAAAAGTATATAAGAACTGACTGGTGGGGAAATGGGTTTTTCCAACTTTGGAGCTACCTGTTTATTCTGTTCTGTCTCTGCCAAGGCCCAGACAAGCCCGACAGGGCAGTGCCCCCATGGTTTCAAGACTCAAAATAGGCTTCCAATTCCAAATGACCCAATTTTGTTTAGCCCCCCAATTCTTTCTTCCTTTTTCTTTTTTTTTTTTTTTTGGCCACACCATGCAGCTTGCGGGCTCTCAGTTTCTCAGTTCCCTGACCAGAGACTGAACCCAGGCCATGGCAGTGAAAGCCCAGAATCCTAACCACTAGGCCATCAGGGAACTCCTGCGCCCCAAAATTCTAAGCTTTGCAAGAATAATAAAGTCAAACCTTGATCCTGAGAGTCTTTTCATGCAAGTACACAGCTGATGTTTTGGTTCAACCAACGACCGTGGATCGGTGGCGTGCTGCTGTTAACCTTGAGGGCAAGTAGAAGATGGCCCTCTCCATCTCGCCCCTCATCCTTCCACCCATAGCTCCAGCTGGGGCCACAGTCATTCACTTTATTTTTGGTTCCTGTGCTCTGATGAGGAGCCTTCAGATGGGCCAGATCCCACCCAAGGCAAAAGGCTAACAATTCCCAAGCCAGCAACCTAAGGAGACAATGCTGGCCAGTGATTAGACCTCAGCACACTTAATGTTACCATACTGTGCAGGAAGGCAGGTCCCCAGAGTCTTTCTCCCCTAAATTACTACGCCTGCCTTGGTCTTTCCTAGATCTTAAGTTCCCAAGAGGATGTTTTTCACTGTAAATGTTGCACCTTCTGAGACAGTCAAAGATTAAATAAACACTGAGTTACTCAAAAGCACAGAGCCACGTAAAATTATGCAATCCTGTTATATAATCCCTACTCTCTCTTCCTAGTTGCCTCTCTGTGCCTCTTCCAAACCTGTTCATAAACCTGCCTGTTAAGGCCTGCCTGACTGCTCAGCCTTCCTCTGGTACCTCCTCTTGTCTTCTCCCTGAAACGGCCCCTCCGGCTTTCATTCTATATTCTCTGTCTTCTCCTCCTGAATCTTTCAGACTCGAAATGCCTCAGGAAAGAGACTCTAATTTCAGTACTGCTTCTGCTTCCAGAAGCAACATTTGCCTTCACTGTTTAAATAATATATAACACGATCTCTCTGGTAAGCACTATACACCGTCCTTTTCCTGATCACCTCTATCCCTCTCTCAGATTAAACTGTGGCTCTCAAGGTGTTTAAATTCATGCGGGGTGGGGGAGGGATGGAGAGAGCAAGGGGGCCTTTTCTCTAGATCTTTATAGCTTTGAAAATAAATAATAAAAAGATCACAGATGCCCCCTGTTCATTTAATAGTCCAAGAAAACATTTCCTACAAAATATAACATGGATCGAAGATCATCTGCCATGCCATTTAACAATGTATAATGATATGAAAATAAAAATACATTAGATAACCCCTTAATTATCAAATATTAAAGAATACAGATATTGACTAGAAGGGAGCAATAAGTGGAGAATTTGGGTTAAAAATAATACTTAACATGTTTTATCTTCTTTTAAACAACTTCTTGCTTCTCATTTTCTGGTTTCTATCTCACTCCTTACTGCCTTCCTTTTAAAAATGAGATACAGCTATCACAGCATAAACAGAGACAGTGGTACAAGGCACTGAATTAAGCACTGCTCCTCTCGGTATAGGAAATCTCAGCTAGAGACAAGTACTTCCTTTTGGAGATTATGAAAGTCTCATTTTTGCCATGGAATGTCATATTTGATTTCTCTTTTAGAGAAATGGAGGGATATGTCCTCTGTCCCAGGTAACAAAGTTGGCTTGTAAATAAATTTAAGAAATAACTCTCACAGTTCTAAATCTCTTCCATATTGCATAACTGGCTTCATATTTTTATGTTCTGAAATTCAGCACTCTTTTAAGGTTTGTCTTTTTTTTAATTTAGTGGAAATACTTCCTTGGCAAAGGTCATAGAAAACTCAGTAGAGCCCTGCAGTCACAGTAAATATTTTATTAACTATCCTGTCCAAAAAATCACCCCTCTCTACCTATTCACTGCCCAGTCAGTCCTTTTCCCCCATTTCCCACAACCCCATTCGAATTCTACACCCAAAATATAGGTTGTACCTTCCCTACTTCAAGAACATGATTTATTAATGCAAATGTGCTAGAATCTGCGATCTGATCATTGACTTTGTGAGAAAGCCATACAGCAAAACACCTTTAAATAAAAGTCACTGACCCAATCTTGGCAGACTATCAGTCTCTTCGGTATAGCTTAATCTGCCCTACTTTATTAAGAAAGCTTCTTCAAGTTTGACTACTGATGCTCTCAATATCTAGCTGTTGGTAAATGAAATTGGTTTGCAGATGGTCCAGAGTTCAGAAGTTTATTAAACTGATTTACGTTTTTAGAAACCCCAAATTATTCAGTGCTAGGTAACCATTAAGTACGAAAGAAGATTTTTTTGTGGCCACTCCGTTTATTGCTAATGGCCTTGAACAACACACAGTTTTGTTGTCAGTCACAGCCCACTAGGACAACTAAAGAAACACTGTACTGGGTGCATAATGGGCAGTGCTGGAGTTGTGTCATTTCCCTGTCTCCTGCAGTTATTACAAGGATGGAATCAGCCCATGTGTTCAATACAGTTAAAGAATTTAAATGACTGCTACACTGAAATATTTGTTTTACTCCATTACCTTCAATTCCTTGTTCTGAAATTGGACTGTGCCCATTTTGTTTCTCTATACATGTACCTTATTTGTCTTTGAGGAAATAAAAGAACCCTACTGCAATCCCACAGATAGAAAAATGCTCGATTCTACTACCATCATTCATGTTTCCAGGCTCCATTTAGTTCAGTGCTTCTCCTCAAGTGCATCAGGACACCCTATGTTCCAAAGGCCTAACTGTCTTATTGTGACAACACCTGACTTTCCCCACAACATGGACTACCTTTGGCCAGATCCTAACCTCATACCCTTTGTCCTCAGATTTCCAATCAATTCAGTTCCCATCCCCTATCCTTACTAATTAGAATTCTATTCAGGTTTGCTTTGAAGGCAAAACAATAAGAATGTCCCCTGGGTGCATGAATCCCAACTCTAGAGAACCTAAAGGTAAGTACTCCCCATACTGGTCATACGGTTATGTTTTTACAAACTATGAACAGATGAAAGACACAACTTCTGATATCAAATCAGCCTCACCAAAAGCAACTCAAGATCAACTATTCTAAGACTATTCTGTTTAGCTCAGCGCTTCTCCCGCAATATTTTTGAAGTATATATCTTCCCACATTTAATCGGAATAAGATCTCTTAGGGAAAATCTTTGCAACTCACTTATTCTAAAACACTTATAAGGAACGAGCTACAGTTATTTAATATTCGCCACAAGACGGGAATAAAGACGCAGACCTACTAGAGAATGGACTTGAGGATATGGGGAGGGGGAAGGGGAAGCTGGGACAAACTGAGAGAGTGGCATAGACATATATACACTACCAAACATAAAATAGATAGCTAGTGGGAAGCAGCTGCATAGCACAGGGGGATCAGCTCAGTGCTTTGTGACCACCTAGAGGGGTGGGATAAGGAGGGTGGGAGGGAGGGAGAGGCAAGAGGGAAGAGATATGGGGATATATGTATATGTATAACTGATTCACTTTGTTATAAAGCAGAAACTAACACACCATTGTAAAGCAATTATACTCCAATAAAGATGTTAAAAAAAAATAAAAATAAAATAAAATTGGCCAGTGACCATTTCCAAAGTGAGATTTTTTTCCCCCACTATGGTCATGATTGGCAATTAGTAATCTTTTCCAAAGCTGGGTTAGATTTAACGTGAGTGTGTCCTTCAGCGTGGAACACTGGGGCCTCAGTGGTTCATTGAGCAAGGTATTAAAGTGAACATTCGTTAAAAAGCATGGCTCTATTCTTAGATACTTCCTCAAACAGTGTATTATTAATCAGTATGTTTGAAGTTACAGGTGACAGAACCCCAACTCAAAACTGCTTAGGCAAAACAAAAAATATATTAGCTCATTTAGATGGATAGCACTAAGAAGAAAACTGGAGTCAAGACTCAACACTGTCAGGAAACTCATTTGCTCTCGCCCACCACCCACCTTCCTGAGTTTCTGCTTATCTGTGTCTCTTTGCTTCCCTCTCTCTACTACATGTGAGTCTTCCAGGTGACCCAGGAAATAAACTCCAGGCTATCATCTGTCCTGCACTTATATCTCAAAAACGTGAATGTCTTGCCCATCAGTTGTATCGTAAAAGTCCTCATTTGTCTGGTTATATCTATGCCTTCCCCTGAACACATCACCGTAGCCTAGAAGATGGGGCAGCCTAGGAGACAGGGATCTCTAACTAGGCCTCAATCACATGCTTACTTCTGTGGCTAGGAATAGGAAGTAGGGAATAGGGAGGTTATAGATCAACATGATTATTGTCCTTATCAAAATCACATGAAATGGGAAAGAAGTCTCCAAATGGAAGGGATTGTTATTACCAAAATGAAAGAAAAACATCCAGGGCAGCCATATCGTTAGCTAGTAGAGTCTACCACTGACCTCTTTCATGCAAAGATGCGGTGGCCATCTATTCAGGTGTGATCCCCAGACTTTTTACAAATTTTGAGAAAGGGAGAGCAATCTGCCACCCACTCAGATGACATGTTGGATATATTCTTGATCAATAATTTTGAACAGCTGAACTCTGGATAATCACAAAGAGAATAACCTTGAATTCTCTGCTGCTTGGTTCTTATCAAAAGCTTAGTTTTAGGAAATAATATTCAAGGAAGATTACATGAAGGATTTGCTGTCCTCTATAACTACTGGTTACCTTTCCAACAGCCACTTTGCCCATCGTGTTTTGTGTTGGCAGAACTTCATTTTGTCTGGATATCTCCCCTGGCTCTATGTGTCTCAGGGCTAACACTCCCTCAGGGTCAAGGTCTGATGAGTTAAATTCTAAGCCAGTGATGATGATCCCATGCTCGTTGCTAACGCTGGTTTAAGGGCAGACAGGTGACCCATCTCTAGCCAGTGAGACATGTGCGGAGTCTGCTTTGGAGGTTCTGGTTTGGAGGTTCAGCTTCCCTGCCACTATAAAGAAGAAAGAAGAATGGCTGGAACTCTTTCTACTTCTGGACAATACTGCAGCCACCCTGAAATGTGGAGAGGGGCAAGTCTAAAGGCAAACACACTGAAGATGGTGGAAAAGCAAGAGGGCTTACTGATGACACTGTAGAGCTGCCAAAGTCAGCTAGTCCTGAAATCTATCATAGAAATATCTATTATGATAAAAAAGAGTCTAGCACAGAAATACAACAAAATGCCTTGCAGTTAAACTGATTTAGTGTTGGAGTGTTCTGTCTTCAGAGTAAAAGAGCAAAAACTTCTCTTTACCAGGCTTCCCTGGCAGTGCAGTGGTTAAGAATCTGCCTGCCAATGCAGGGTACACGGGTTCGAGTCCTGGTCCGGGAAGATCCCACACACCACACAGCACCTAAGCCCGTGCGCCACAACTACTAAGCCTGTGCTCTAGAGCCCGCATGCCACAACTACTGAAGCCCGTATGCCTAAAGCCCGTGCTCTGCAACAAGAGAAGCCACCACAATGAGAAGCCCGCATACCACAACAAAGAGTAGCCCCCGCTCTCCGCAACTAGAGAAAGCCCATGCGCAGCAACAAAGACCCAACGCAGCCGAAAATAAATAAATAAAATAAATAAATTTATTAAAAAAAACCTTTCTCTTTACCCAGAATACCCAAATTGGACAGTTAATTATGAAAGAGTTGGCTAACAAATGGAATCATTAAAACCATATAAACATTATTTTATTTTTAAGCAAACATAAATATACATTCATTCACCAATCTTTTGATGTAAGACCAAGGCATTTTCTTTGTGTATGGGACTTTGCTGACTGGTATTATAAACCTTGTTTCATATATAAACCACCTCCATAATGCATTGTTATACTTTTCTAGTTTTGGTTTCTTTAATGTAGGTGAATAAAGATACTTGCTAAGCAACCTGAATGCAGAATCCTTAGAGTTTTTATAATTTTTTTCACAATAGTTTACAGTAGTCTCACCTACACCAAATTTAAAAGCATCTGTTGATTCATCCTCAAGTTTTTCCAAAGCATTAAAATTTATTTTCTTAGAAATATCATTTTGCTCATATTTAACTACAATATTAAGTAAAATTTGCACAAACATACACATAGCTGACAGAAGATAAACATAAAATTCAACTGGAAGAAGCACACGTGCACAGGCTATTTAAGTAGCCACTAGCTGCTACTACAACTCAGCACACTGTGAACAGTAGTCACAATGCTTTGCAGAGAAAATGGAAGCTGGATTAATCAAGAAATTTGGTGAAATGAAGGTCAATTAAGAAAACTTGTAAATGTGTATCTTATCAGGCATATAACTTGCAAATATTTTCTCCCATTCTGTAAGTTGTATTTTCACTTTCTCAATAATGTCCTTTAAGAGACAATTTTTTTAAAATTTTTTATGAAGTCTAATTTATTTTCTCCTTTTGTTGCTCATGCTTTTTGTGTCAAATCTAAAAAGCCATTGCAAAACCCAAGATCATGAAGATTTACCCCTATGGCTTTTTCTAGTAAGTTTATAGTTTTAACTCTTATCTTTAGGTCCTATCCCTTTGAGTTAATTTTTGTAGACTAAGCTCAATATTTATTCTTTGCATGTGGTTATCCAGTTGTCTCAGCATCACTTGTTGAAGGGACTTTTCTTTCCCCTTAAATGGTCTTTTGACCCTTGTTGAAAATCAGTTGGCCAGAGATGTTTGGGTTTATTTCTGGTTCTTCAACTCTATTCCATCAGTCTATACTCCTATCCTTATGTCAGTACCACACTGTTTTGATTACTGTGGCTTCGTAGTAACTTTTAAAATCAGAACGTATAAGTCCTCAAACTTTGTTCTTCTTTTCCAAAATTGTTTTAACTAATCAGGGCCTCTTGCAATTCTACATGAAACTGAGGACTGGCTTTTCCATTTCTGGGGTGGGGGTTGCGGAAGCCACTAGAAATTGAATAGGTATTGCATTGAATCTGTAAATCACTTTGGGAAATAACCATTTTAACAATATTAAGTCTTCCAATCAATGAACACAGATGTCTATCCATTTACTTAGGTCTTGTTTAATTTCATTCAGCAGTATTTTGTAGTTTTCAGTGTATAAGTCTTTCACATCCTTAAATGTATTCCTAGATATTTTCTCTGGATGCTTTCTTAATTTTCTTTTAGGATTGTTCATTACTAGTATATAGAAACACAGCTGATTTTTTGTGCTTTGATCTTGTACCCTGCAACTTTGCTGAATTTGTTTAATTAGCTCTAGTAGTTTTTGTGTGTATGCATTCTTTGGGGTTTTTAACATACAGAATTATGTCATCTGCAAATAGATATAGTTTTACTTCTTCCTTTCCAATTTAGATGCCTTTCATTTCTCTTCCTAGCCTAATTGCTCTGGATAGGACTTTCAGTACAATGTTGAATAGTGATGGTGGAAGCAGACATCCTTGTTTTGTTCCTGATCTTGGAGAGAAAGCTTGCAGTCTTTTACCACTGAGTATGTATGTTAGTTATGTTATAAATGCCTTTTGTCATGTTAAGGAAGCTCCCTTCTACTCCTCGTCTTCTGAGTCTTTTTGCTATGAAGGGTGTTGAATTTTATCAAATGTTCTTTCAGCATCTACTGAGATGATCATGTGGATTTTTGAACCTTTGTTCTATTAATGTGGTATATTAAATTTTCTTAGTGGTTACCATAGGGATTACAGTTAATATCCAAAGTTTATAACAAACTAGTTTGAAATGATACCAACTTAGCTTCAACAGCATGCATTAAATCTGTTCCTATCCAGCTCTGTACCCCCATTTTATGTTGTTTTTGTCACACATTACATTTTATACATCATGTGCCCATTAACATAGATTTATAATTATTGTTTTAGACATTTGTCTTTTAAATCATATAGGAAAGACAGAGGAATTACAAACCAAAATTACAATGATACTGGTTTTATATTTATCTATAGTTACCTTTACCAGTGATCTTTATTTCTTCATATGGCTTTGAGTTACTGTCTAATGTCCTTTTGTTTCAACCTGAAGGACTCTCTTTAGCATTTGTTGCAAGGCAGGTCTTAGCAATGAACTCTTTTAGCTTTCATTTATCTGAGAATGTCTTAATTTCCCGTTCTTTTTTTTTTTTTTTTTTTTTTGCGGTATGCGGGCCTCTCACTGTTGTGGCCTCTCCCGTTGCGGAGCACAGGCTCCGGATGCGCAGGCTCAGTGGCCATGGCTCACGGGCCCAGCCGCTCCGTGGCATGTGGGATCTTCCCGGACCGAGGCACGAACCTGCGTCCCCTGCATCGGCAGGCGGACTCCCAACCACTGCACCACCAGGGAAGGCCATTCCCATTCATTTTTGAAGGACAGTTTTGCCAACACAGAAGTCTTGGTTGACAATTCTTTTCTTTCAGCACTTTAAATATATCATCCCACTGCCTTCTGGCCTCCATGGTCTTGATGAGAAATTGGCAGTTCATCTTACTGAGAAGCCCTTGTATATGACAAGTTGATTCTCTCTTGCTACTTACAAAGTTCTCTCTTTGGCTGTCAACAGTTTTAGTATAATGCATCTACGTGTGGATGTCTTTGGGTTTATCTTACTTTGACGCTCTTTGACTTCTTGGCTGTGTACATTAATGTTTTCCATAAAATTTGGAAAATTACAGACTTATTTCTTCAAATAATCTTTCTGCCCCTTTCTTTCTCTCTTATCCTTCTGGGACTCCCATATTGCATATATTGCTAAGCTTGATGGATCCTATAGGTCTCTTAGGCTCTGCTCCTTTTTCTTCATTCTTTTTGCTTTCCACTCCTCAGACTGGGTAATTTCAATTTTCCTATCTTCCCATTTGTTGATTCTTTCTTCTGCCTGCTCAAATCTCCTGTTGAAGCCCCTTAGTTTTTCACATGTTTGCTTGTTTTTAATTTCAGCTATTGTAACTTTCAGCTCCAGAATTTCTATTTGGTTCCTTTTTACAATTCCTATCTCTATATTGATACCTCCTACTTGACCATACACTATTCTCCTGATTACCTTTTGTTGTTTATTCATGGTTTCCTTTAGCTCTTTCAGCATATTTAAGGGAGTTAATGTACAGTCTTTGTCTAAGTCTAATGTCGGCTTCCGCACGGATGGCTCCTACCAATTTCTTCTTTATCAATGGGTCAGACTTTCCTGTTTCTTTGTACATTTTGTAACTTTTTTTTTTGAGAACATTCTGATAAGGGTTTCATATTCAGAAAATATAAAGAACCCTTACACTTCAACAACAAAATAAACAACCCAATTTTGTAAAATGGGCAAAGAATGTTGAATAGACATTTCTTCAAAGTAGGTATTCAATTGGCTAACAAGCATGTGGAAAACATGTCCAGCATCATTGGTTATCAAGGAAATACAAATAGAAACCACAGTGAGATACCACTCTCTACCCACTAGGATGGTTATAATAAAAATAAATAAATAAATTACAAAAAAGAAGGAAAATAAGATCTGGAGAAATAGGAATCCTCATATATTCCACCAGAAATGTTAAATGATATAGCCACTGTGAAGAAACCTTGTGGTTCCTCAAAAAGTTATACATGGAATTACCATATAACCCAGCAATTTCACTATTAGGTATATACCCAAAAGAACAGAAAACAAATAAATACTTGTTCACAAATCTTTATAGCAGCATGATTCCCAATAGCCAAAAGCTATAAACAATCTAAATGACTATCAACAGATCAAAGGATGAACAAATTGTGCTATGTACATACAATGGATGATTATTCAACCATGAGAAGGAATGAAGTACTGATAATTTGAATGCACTTCAGAAACATTTTGCTAAGTAAAATAAGCAAGACACAAAAAGTTACTTATTGTATGGTTTTTATGTGAAATAGGCAGAAGAGGCAAATCCACAACAGAAAGCAGATTTATGGTTGCCAGCGGAAGGGGAGAAGAGGGGAATGGGGAGTGATTACTTAATGGGTATGAGGTTTTCTGGAGTGATAAAAAATTTTTTGAAACTATAAAGAGATGGTAATTGCCCACACTGTGAATATTCTAAATGCCACTGAATTGTACATTTTAAAATGGTTAACTGCATGTTGTGTGAATTTCACCTCAATTTAAAAAAGAAAATAACTTCTGTGGCTTAAATTATGCCTCTAAATCAACCCTAAGTCTCAGAGCTTCAACTTCACTGCTTTATCTCCTGGAAGAATCACTTCTACTAAATTGTATTCTTAGTACTTGGCATCATGTACTTGGCTTGAACTGAGAGGTATTACAAGTATCAGCCAAATGAAAACTATTACTGTAGCTATCACACGGCTGTTGTTGAAAGCATGCTGATTTCCCTGTCACCCAGTGCCCACTTCACAAGGACCCATAGGAGTAATTCTTCTCAGGCCTCACTTCCTAAAAAGGTTCCTGGATAAACAGTATCTTTTTAAACCTTAAAGATGCTGCGTAACTTGAAATGATTGCACTGAGTTGTTTAGGGGAAACTGTTCCACTCACACCACCTTTTCCCAAATCTCCAGAGTGGGCAGCAAGTCTTTAGACCTTCTCAAGTACTTGAGCTGGGAGAAGAAGAGAGAAATAAGAAAAAGTAAACAAAACTAAGTCACACTGATGGCAGAAGACTTCAGTAAAGGTCTTAAAAGCCCTGCAGCTGAGGTCTGCAAACACCATGAACCCAGACCCCAACTCCAGCTTCATGGAGGCTCAGCCTCCCCCAGGAGACCTGCTCTTAGATCAGCGTGATGTTTCAACTTGTGGCTCCCCTTAATTTGAGCCTGAAGCTCAGATGCAAATTTATGGTCCACATTCAATAACAGGGGCAGGCAAACCTTGTTAACACATTTCTGCAGCCTTTAACTTATTGCATTCCTTTATTTTCACCTTCACAATTTTATCTTTCTCTTTTTACCTGTATTTCTATCAACCACTCAATCTTTTTATAGGACAAGATGGAATATAAATAACAGGAAAATAAAAGTATGTGTCACGTTACCAATCTGTATGGAAAATAAACAACCTGCCTACAAATATAACTGCCATCCACCTCTGTGCAGTGATGAGGTGACCCTCAGGTAATAATATTTAAGGTAATAATATTTAAGATAAATTCAGGTAATAATATTTAAGATAAATATTCAGGTAATAATATTTAAGATAAATTCTTTACCTTTCATTACAGAATTATCAGCTCAGTTTTCAATCAATGATTTGAAATTATGGCACTTGTAAAAAACCTTAATTTAAAGTTATCTACTGTCCAGTCCCTTTCTTAGACCAGGGAAAATTACTAATACTTGAAAGGACTAGTCTCTGGTGCAACTGTTTCCTCCATTTTATCATATATTTTTATCCTTGTAATAATGGTTCAAATATATATATATACATATATGTGTGTGTGTGTGTGTGTGTGTGTGTGTGTGTGTATGTTTTATTGTCAGCTTCAAACCCATTTTGAAAATAAACAAAGTTAACCAAAGAATGAAAATGAAAGAATAACTCAATCATCAGTGCTTCCTTCCTTTCTCCCCTTCCACCTTCCTTCACCATTAGAAGCCCAATGTATACAGTTTTTATCAGTGGGCACAATCCGCTCTACTAGTACCTTGAAAAATGTACAACAGGGCTTATGAACAAAACAGAATACGATAGATTAAACACTTCTAAGTAACACATGAGTCAAAGAAGAAATCTCAAGAGAAAATTTAAAATACTAAATGAAAATAAAAATAGAACTTAAAATTTGTGAGATGCAGAGAAAGCAGTGCTTAGAGAAAGAATTACAGCATTGAATGCACATATTAGAAAAGAAGAAAGATCTAAAATCAGTAATACAAGCTTCCACCTTAGGAAACTAGAAAAAGAAGAGCAACTTAAATCCAAAGTAAGTAGAAGGAAAAACATAATAAAAATTAGAGTAAAAATCAATGAAATTGAAAACAAAAAATCAATAGACAAAAATCAATGAAACCAAAAGCTGTCTTTGAAAATATCTCTAAAATTGAGGAACTCTTAGCCAGATTAAGAAAAAAAGACAGAAGACACAAATTATTAATATTAGAAATGAAAAAGCGGTCATCACTACTGATGCCATGGACATTAAAAGGATAAGAAAGGAATATTACGGAGAACTCTAGGCCCACAGATTTGATAACCTAGGTAAAAGGGACCAATATCTTGAAAGACACAATCTACCAAAACTCATACAAGGAAAAATAGATCAATGGCCTATATCCATTAAAGAAATTGAATCAATAATTAAGTACCTTCCAAAACACAAACACCAGGCCCAGATGGGTTCACTGGTAGATTCTACCAAACATTTAAGGAGGAAATTATACCAACTCTCTATACTCTCTTCCAGAAGACAGAAGCAGAGAGAATATTTCCTAACTTGTTCTATGAGGCCAGCATTACCCTAATATTAAAACCAGACAAAGACATTGTAAGAAAGGAAAGCTATAGCCCAATATCTCTCATGAACATAGACACAAAAATCCTAAACAAAATATTAGGAAATCAAATCCAACAATGTATAAAAAAGCATGTGGTACAGAAGGCCTGGGTTTGAGCTTCAGGTTGTCACATACTATTTAGTGGCCTTGGACAAGTCACTAAAATTTACTTTATCATAATTGACACCTGCCTACCTACTACTGTACAGTACTGAAGAAATCAAATAAGAAAAAAATGTGCAGAAGCACATCAAATTACATTGTTACTCCAAACCAGGAAGCACTAACTTAATGAATCACAGCAATGATACCCTGAGCGACAAGAGTCAACAGTGGGAGTTACTGAAATCAAAGCCACAGGTTTAATCTTGGATGGGCTTCAAATTCCCACTGGTATTCATGGCAACAGACTGTAGCTCCAAGTCTAAGTAGCCACCTCCAGGATGCACAGACAACCACCAGGACCAACACACGCTCCCAAGAAAATGACTTGAAGATTCAGATCCTGCAGACAGTGGCAGGACACATCTCTCAGGCACCACCTAAGTACATGACAACACTGCCATCCTATGTTTCTGGAGAGGCTGCATTTATTTTCCACTAAGTGTTCTGGCAGACTGCTTTACCGGAACCTATTACACAGCCACCAATTTATTCGAAAAGGGGAGAAAATAGACACACACACACAAAAATTCATTACCCACAGGATATGTCACAGTTAATGGTAATTAATCAAACTTTTTTCCCTTCGTGTAGAAAACCAGCCACATAAATAACCATATCAGGGATCAATGGAGCATCTGTTTCATCCCTTAAAAAAGCTACTGGCAGAATGCCGCTCAGATTTTCTGGTATGCTTAAAGAAAACTATTTTCAGAGAAAGGAGCTATACTTTTATTTGGAAAAAGAAATCCATAATCTCTTTCCTAAATGTGTTTTCTATGCCATAATTACATTCTTTTATATATGTGTACACACACATTAACACAGGTGACTTGATCAGAAACGCACATATAAAAAATTTAGGTTAGTGCCAATAAAATAGGAAGATAAAGCTTTAGGAATTTCCTTTGACATTTTAGTAAAGCAAATTTCATTTGGAAATGTTTCTGTACATCTAAATAGCATAACTATACTTATAAAAATGTCTAATCTCCCGAACTCATATCTATTGAACAAAATGAAGGGAAATTGCCCCTTATTTGGCCAAATAAATAGCCAAATTATTCTGCCAACTAACCTAAATGTGGGAGTTTATATTGCCTTTAGTACTGCTAGTATCACCAAAATTCAAACTCCATGTATTTTGCTGTCCTCTCCAAAACCAAACCCCATAGGGAGCTTCATCCTCATGATCCTCAGCAAATTATTTTCACAGTGAAACGTATTTAACCAAGTGCCATTTTAACCAACATCCCTGACAGGTACCCAGGCAACAGCAGTCCTTTTCAGTGCCTCGGCAACTTTTGTCAGCTAAAAATACCTTAAACATAAAGGGATATGCTAGTGTGGCTATGGTGGGTAACCTATTTGAAAAATATATAATTTAACACTGCCGGCTATTTCATTTATCCTTCTCTGATTTAAGGTATTTCAAAGAATTAGACTTTTCTTTCTGGAAATGTCTGAACATATTTCCTTGAATTCCCTAAAAATATATTTGGCTAGATTAGGTCAGTAACTCCAAGAAAAATAAACACTATTATTAATAGCTATGGCTTGGAGAGCAGTTACAGTGTGGCCTGAACTATTTCAACAAATTCATACATTTGCCTTTTAGCTTCTTACTTTGAAGATTGCAAGGTTTCATATTTTAAAGAAGATTCTAACAGATAGAAAAATATTGGGGAGTCACAGGAATATAAGGTACAGCACAGGGAATATAGTCAATAATATTGTAATAACTCTGTATGTGACAGATGGTAACCAGACTTACCCTGGTGACCATTCCGTAAAATATAAAAATATCGAACCACTATGTTGTACACCTGAAACTAATATCGCATGTCAATTATAATTCAATTTAAAAAATATTAGGGAGGAAGGGAGGTTGATAATGAAATCCCCCTATACAGAGTCAATCATATTTCACTCTTAAGGATACCCAGGGAACAGAGCCAGTACCCAACACAAGGGGAAGGGGACTGCTGCAGAGTCACTTGCAGAGGTGGTCCCTGAATTCATACACGTACCAAATGTTAGCAAATATTATTTTAGCTCAGGGTTTCTCAACCTCTACACTACTGATATTGTTAAAGAAAAAATATTCTGACACTTGCTAAACCAGTAAGGAAGATTTTATTCAGGAATATCGCAATGGCTGTCGACTGTTGCAATAGGGGAGAGCGATCAGGTTCAACTCTAAACACTGCAAAGACAGCTGGGAACTTAGACTAACAATCAGAGTGAGGGGGTCAGGAGATGGAAAATTACTAAGACAAGATATCAAGGGTAAGGAGATTCTTACCAAACTGACCTAACAGGAGTCTTGCTGAACACAGGCCAGGGTGATCAGACATCAAGGGTGGGGGATAAGGAATTTGATCAGATAACAAGGGTGATCTGGTATGGAAAGCTAGAGGTGCTGGGGTTCACTAAACTGACTCAGCAGAATTCTTGCTAAAACTGGGCTAGGCAGGCCAAAGACAGGATGGGGGAGCCAAGGCTGAGTGAGGCCTAAAGAAGAAGGCTTGGAGGCGCCCAACTAAAGTTTGGGAAGGAAAGAGTCTTTGTCAACATCTTGGATCAGTTAAATCTTTGTCTTGAGATGCCATTCTGTGCATCTGAGGATGTTTAGCAGCATCTCTGGCCTCTACCTACTGATTGCCAGTAGCACCTCCAACCCCCTCCACCCCCTCCTGCCCCCAGGTTGTGACAATCAAAAATGTCTTGAGACATTGAAACCACTGCTTTAGACCAAGGGTTAGCAAACTTTTTCTGTAAAGGGCCAGACAGTAAATATTTTCGGCTTCGAAGAATACATATACATATTCTTCTTTGTCTTTTTTCAACCATTTAAAAATGTATAAACTATTCTTAGCTGGTAGATCATAAAAAAATGCAGCAGGCCAGATTTGGTCATTGGTTGCCAAGCTCTACCTCAGACTAAATACCACTTTCCAAGTAGATATAGACAGTATACATACAATATTATATTCAACAAAATACAGATTTACTTAAACTATGATTTGGCTCTTGGTAACTTTCTATCAATATTATTTTCTCAAAGGAGGAAGAACAGAATTAGAGGCAGAATCTTGTGGCAGTCCACATTTTTTTTTTTTTTTTTTCGGTATGCAGGCCTCTCACTGTTGTGGCCTCTCCCGTTGCAGAGCACAGGCTCCGGACGCGCAGGCTCAGCGACCATGGCTCACGGGCCTAGCCACTCCGCGGCATGTGGGATCCTCCCAGACCGGGGCACGAACCCGTGTCCCCTGCATCGGCAGGCGGACTCTCAACCACTGCGCCACCAGGGAAGCCCCACATATGTTTTTACGTTAGAAAAGTAAGCAAATTCACAATAGCCTGGGGAAAACTGCTCAAAATGCTCCCGCAAATCTGCCCTTTCCGCTCTAAACACAGCCCAAACCTTGCATTTCCATCCCTTGGTCTTCAAATCCCCAACTACATAGCGTTGATTTAGGAATTTGCTTTTGTTGGTGTTTTTTTTTTTTTTTTTTTTTTGGACTGTTGGTGTTTTTTAACTGACACTACTTTGGTTTCTGTTTAACATGTTTTTTCACACTCCCTCTCTTCATCTAACATTCTGGAATGCATCTCTAAAATTAATCTGTCCCAGGCTAGAGTCTATGAATATGAAGTAGGTCACTGGAACACCTTATCTTGCTTAAGGGTCAGTTACATGAACCCCCATGTGCCACAATCCTCTCAGCTTTTGCCTCTAGAAACAAATATGTCCTCATATATTAACAGGATTACCCTGGAAATGATGACATGCTAAAAGTGACGCTAGGACTATCTAAAGGTTATACTACAATCCAGCTACTGAATGTGAGAATTTAAGCTATGTGGTACTCTTGTTTTTAACAGTTACAACAAATACAACTGAGAAGAAAAAAGAAGACCCAGAACCTTGTATATTTCAATTCACTAGATTCCATTAGGCAAGGTCTAAATTACTAGGAAAAATGGAGAAAATATCTCTGAACAAATGCAGTAAAACATGTCTAACCTCATAGGATATATCTCCCATGTGCTTATTCTTCTTTGATAAAACATCAACATTAAAATGTCTCCTTTGGGGGCTTCCCTGGTGGCGCAGTGGGTGAGAGTCCGCCTGCCGATGCAGGGGACGCGGGTTCATGCCCCGGTCCGGGAAGATCCCACATGCCGCAGAGCGGCTGGGCCCGTGAGCCATGGCCGCTGAGCCTGCGCGTCCGGAGCCTGTGCTCCGCAGCGGGAGAGGCCACAACAGTGAGAGGCCCGCGTACCGCAAAAAAAAAAAAAAAAAGTCTCCTTTGGGAGCTCCCTGGCGGTCCAATGGTTAGAACTTGGTGCTTTCACTGCAGGGGGCATGGGTTCAATCCCTGGCAGGGAACTAACATCCAACATGCTGAGTGGTGTGGCCAAAATAAATTTTTTTTAATTCTCCTTTGATGCTGACACTGTAGCAAAGCAGAAGCTTACCATATTCTTTTTTTTTTTTTGGCCACATTGCACAGTTTTCAGGATCTTAGTTCCCCGACCAGGGATCGAATCCATGTCATCAGCAGTGAAAGCGTGGAATCCTGACCACTGGACCGCAGGGGAATTCCCAGAAGGCATATTCTTTATTTTCGAATTAATTTATTTTCAAATCATAAAAACAATATATAGCCATTGCAGTATATAGAGCCATTGCAATATATAGCCAACAATATATATAGAGAGAAAATATAAAATCAAAGCACCACCACGAGATAAACTATTTTTAAAGCTTTAATATATTTCTTCCTAGTCTTTTTTCTATACTTTCTAATAATTTCATAAATCTTACTAAGTCAGAAGCATAATATATGTGTGTTTATACACACACTTGGCAAAAGATTTCAACAAATAAGAGATCTATATTTTTAATGTCTTCTGCTCAGTCTTTTATAAATCTATCATAAAAACCCAGAAATCTAGGGACTTCCCCGGTGGTCCAGTGGTTAAGAATCCGCACTTCCATTACAGGGGGCGTGGGTTCGATCCCTGGTAGGGGAACTAAGATCCCACGTGCTACGTGGCATAGCCAGAAAATAAATAAGTAAAAGTAAAATAAAATAAAAACAGAAATCTAAACAAAGTTATGTAAAAATGTACTGAGTCTTTCACTGAAGATTATTTCTAAGAGTGAAAAACGGGTACAAGCAAAGTGTTCAATAATAAGAGAAGGATTAAATACATATGGGACATCTCTATAATGGAATGAAGGACAACTATTAAAATTGGATTTTTTTAAAGAATTTAATGACTTGAAATTAAATCTTGATTCCTCCTCCTTCCATTTAATTTTACATCCTGAGCATATTCCCCAGTTATTAAATTCTAAAAATAATCTAATTTATAAAATTTAGATTTTAGATGCTTGTAATTAAATCTCCTAAAACATCCAAAAACGTTGCTAATTTTATGTAAAGTGGCTAGAAACAAAAAGCGGTAAGACTCCTTTCAAATCCACATTTTATATATATACATTTCTTTAAGTGCTGACATACTGTTCTGCAAATTACTTACTAAAACTGTCTGTGACCACTTAAGAGGAAATCATCCTAAGCTGTGTAGCAGCTTCTAGTTACCACTCAGAAAGAAGCAACCGAAGCAGACAATTAAAACAAAGTTTGGTGAGTCATATGGTAGGGAAAGAATGGCATGCTATGACATCATATAAGAAGAAGCATTTAACCCAACCTGTTGGTTGGAAGGCAAATGGATCAGACAAGCCTTTCCAGGTGAAATGAAATCTCAGCTGAGTCCTGAATATGGAAATGAAGGTATTAGCCAGGCAAATGGGGCAGTGAGGGAAGAGTACTCCAGGAAGAGGGAAGAGCATATGCAAAGGCCCAGAGGAAGTAGAGAGAACGTGACATATTACAGGGAGTGCAAGTCGTTTACTACGGCTGGAGCACAGAACTGGAGTGGGAGAGCACTCTTCTTAGGGGCTCCAAAATTACAGAGGCCCTCCCTCTCTGGCCAGACTAGACTCTGGACTTTTTTGTATTGTTCTTTCATTAAAATAAATAGAAACTAAGGACCAAAAGAGGCAGAGACTCTTCCCAGCTCTCTTCCTTGTGGCGAGATTCTTCAAATGGTGGAATTGTCCTGTTCCTCCAAATTGGTGGGGCTTGCTCAACAATGAAGTAGATAATAGGGGGTTTGCCCAACACTGGAGGACCAGTCAAGGAGGGTGAGTCTGGCAGATGCAGGCAAGTGTCATGATGAGATTTACTGCTAGGAGGAATAACACTCTGGCAGTAATATAAAGAAATGGATGGAAAGAGGACAGACACCGTTATAACAGCGGGGGCAAACGATGAAGGAGGTCTGGACGAGAATACTTACGATGGAATGCAGAGAAATGGAAGTGTGCTTTGAAGAGAGACTAAGTAGGTGGACTGGAGAGGACTGAGCAGACATCCAGGTCAAGGGGAAGGGTAATCCTAGATGTCTAGCTTGGGCTACTGAGAAAGGAAGGCAGCAGAGCACAATGATTAAAATTCCCCGCTCTGGGGCTTCCCTGGTGGCGCAGTGGTTGAGAGTCCGCCTGCCGATGCAGGGGACATGGGTTCGTGCCCCGGTCCGGGAAGATCCCACATGCCGCAGAGTGGCTGGGCCCGTGAGCCATGGCCACTGAGCCTGTGCGTCCGGAGCCTGTGCTCCGCAACGGGAGAGGCCACAACAGTGAGAGGCCCGTGTACCGCAAAAAAAAAAAAGATTCCTCGCTCTGGGATTCCATCTCTACCAGATAATGGTTTTGTGACCTTGGGAAAGTTACTTCAACTCCATGTGCTTCAGTTTCTGCATCTGTATAGTGGGAATAACAGTAAAGTCTATCTCAAAGGATTTTGTGAGGAGTTAATGGAAGTTCTCAGAACAGGACCTGGCATGTAGAAGATGCTGGATAAGTATTAGTCATGTAAAGGGTGATGGTGATGCCATTCGCCAAAATGGAGAACACGAGAGGAAGTGCAGATTCCAGGGGCAAAGAATGATGAGTTCAAGCTCGGATATGTTAACCTAATCTGCCTGCAGGACATCCAGGAGGCAGCCGATGACATGGGGCTACAGCTCCAAGGAGAGTTTTGAGTGTCAGATGCTGCTTTATAAAGGGTGGTGCTAAGGAGACATCTGAGCAAGGACCTGGCAGACAGGAAGAAGCAGGCCCCAAGGGGACAGCACCTAGTGAGATGTGGAGAAAAGAACTCGGGCAGTCCCTAGGGAACACCGACATTCAAAGGATAGACAGAAGGAAACAGACTGAGAAGGAGCAGTCACAGAGACAAGAGGAAGACTCACAAAAAATAATTCTAATAAAGCTGTACCGTAAAAACTAAAGAAACAAAAACATGAATGACATTGAGATAAGGGCGACATACCACAGTGCACAGGGAATCAGCTTAGAGATTGGAAATCAAGGGTAGGGACAAAAAGATCTCAATAAAAAATAGTATTCCCTAAGAACCAGAATTTACAGTTTACTAATTTTTTTTTATAAATTACCTAGAAGAACCAACATAGTGAAATCTCCAAGTTTATAAGACACAGAGAGCTCTTTTAGTGAGCGGACTGCCTTACCAATGAGGATAAGCCTGCGAAAAATCTCATACAGCAATCTGAGTAGCCAAGAAAGAATCACATTTTTCAAGGAAAGAAAGCAGAACATAATGGCTTCACTGAAAAATAATGCAAATTGCATTTTGAAAATAAAGTTCTGGCCCCAAAGCCTTCAGTTACTGAACACAAAAAAGCCACTTTAAATCACATCACTTTGGGGCTTAGAGGAAACAGAAATAGTCATTGGTCCAGATCGTAGATATGGGAACTATTCTGGAAATCTTGCTGAAAAGCAGATAACTGAGTCATCCAAGACCACTGAGTCAGAATCTCAGGGTACAAGGTTAGGAAAAATGTACCACTTTCTGACAATTTTTAAACAAGCTTACCAGACAATTCACGTGCACACCAACATTTGGGAAGCCCTGATCTGCCCAAGCAGGAGACCAAGGGCTAAAGAAAATGAATGGCTTGGACAACAGCACACAGCTAACGAGAGCATCTAGAGCAGTTCTCAAACTCTAAAACGCATCAGAATCATCCAGAGAGCTTGTTTAATACAAATTTTTGAGCTCTACTCTCAGCGTTTCTGATTCAGCCCAAGAATTCACATTTCTAACAAGTGTCCAGGCGAGGCTGCTGCTGCTTACCTGGGGACCACACTTTGCAAACCTCTGGTCTGGACCAGTCATTAGAGACTCTTCTCTGAGTACATCAACTCAATGCAGCCTGTGCCCTTAAAGAAAAGGCAGGGTGTTTCAGGAATGAGGCTGAAAGTGAAATAGAAAAACATGACAAAATATAAATATCATACATGTATTCTAAGCCCTTCTGGTCAATTGGAAGAGTCATAGAAAGCTGGAAGAGACCCAGACTAAGCTAGAGTGAAATTATAAGGGTCAGGGAACATGAGAAGAGACCAAAATGACTGAATAAATAAAAAGACGAAATTCACAAAACAAGGTAGAGACAGGTCATGATTTTAAAATCCGTAAAATTACGAAACGGTATGTGCAGAATGAACAAATTTCAGAATGACAGCATTAGGCAGCTGGTTTGATTATTTGACTGTGAGAAGTCGTTTTTAAGTCTCTTTTTTGTGTTATTTACTCAGAACATCCCAAAACAGTCTTGAGGCTAAATTTTAACTCAAAACAACTTTTGAAAATGGTTTCCCACTGGTCCCACACAAAGCCAGGGAAGCCACGGAGAAACATTCCTCACTCACCACCTCAATTCTGCATGACTCAGACATTCTGGTATTACATTAGAAAGAGCAGCATTCCAAGGCTACTCTAACTGCTCCTCTTTTCTCATATAGACAGCCCTTAGCCCTGAAACACTACATTTAAATACAGAATTCTCTCAACAGCTCAGAATATCTGTAATTGCCTCTGTCTACGTGCTATTTGTCTCACTGTTCTGAGAACACATCCAAAATCCGTAACGATGAATTCCACTGACAGCATCTCCTCAGGACTGTCATGCACATATTACATCATATTGTCTTCACCTCTTTTCAAACCCATTTTCCACTTGTGGTTCTTACTGTGCTACCTCTAGTATCCGCTGTCATTTCCTCCAAAGAAATATACCTAAGTGTTAGATCCTTTCATTATCCATTTTACTCCTCCTACATCCAGCTAAGTTGCTCCCTCTACCTTCTAAGTATCCTTGCCCAGGCTTTCCTCTTTGTTACATATATTTGCTTTTGTACTCTCCCCACCCAACTCCCAACACCCTCCTGTCTTCCCCAAAATAACCTGACTTCCAAAGGCACAATATCTGGTTTTTGACCTTTTCAAAGCCAGTGTAAATATCATTCTGTCAACACATATACTGCTATTTAGAGCTAAGAGGCAAAAACAGGATCTAAGTAACTTCTGCTACCCAGACAGGTGAATGGTTCAAGCTGGCTTAGGTTTTTCCCAGGATTCATTACAGGCTATTCTTTATCATAAGAATGTCGATTCTGCTTATGGCCTTGAAACTAAAGCTTCCTAAGACATTAGAGGATCTCTCATTGGCCAAGCCCTATAGCAGGACACAGACACAGACAGACAGACACACACACACACACACACACCCCTACCTGAAGACCAAAACTCAGAGTTTACCATCATCAAATTCCAAATATAAGTCATTGCCCACCAAATAACTAACATAAAACTTAAACACAGGCTCTATGCTTACCTACAATTATTAAATCTCAGTCTAAGGTGAGCTTCAAATCTATGCAATACTGTTTTGTTTCTGAAATATATTCTTAATTAGAAGCAAGAGACTTTATGGGAATTGCTACATAGATCCAACAGTGACATTTTGACTGTCTGTCTGTCCTTTCCTTATCCTAAACTGTCTTTAAAAATACAAACTTCACTGCAATAAGTAGTGTTGGGAAAACCAGATATGCACATGCAAAGGAATGAATTTGGACCTTTATTCTACACCATATACAAAAAGTAACTCAAAATGAATCAAAGACCTAAAATAAGACTTAAAACTATGAAACTCTTAGAAGAAAACATAGGGGAAATGCTTCATGATACTAGACTTGGTAATGATTTCCTGCATAAGACATCAAAAGCATAGACAACAAAAGTGAAAACAGACAAATTGGACTACATCAAAATTTAAAACTTCTGTGCATCAAAGGACATAATTAACAGAGTAAAAGGGCAGCCTACAGAATGGGAGGAAATATTTGTAAACCATATATCTGATAAAGGGTTAATATCCAGAATATGTAAAGAACTCCTACAACTCAACAACAAAAAGACAAATGACCCAATTAGAATATGGGCAAAGGACACTGACTAAACATTTTTCCAAAGAAGATATGCTAACAAGCATATGAAAAGATGTTTAACATTACTAATCATTATGGAAATGCAAATCAAAACCATGAGATATCAGGATGGCTACTATCAAAAAACAAAACAAAACAAAAAACAGTGTTAGCGAGGATATGGAGAAACTGGAATGCTTGTGTACTATTGGTCGGAATACAAAATGGTGTAGCTGCTGTGGAAAACATTATGGTGGTTCTTCAAAAAATTAAAAATAGAATTACCATATGATCCAGCTATTCCACTTCTAGATATATACCCAGAATAGCTGAAAGCAGGAATTCAAACAAACGTTTATATACCCATGTACAAGTAGCATTATTCATAATAGCCAAAAGGTTGAAGCAACCCAAATGTCCATCAATGAATGAATGGATGCACGAAATGTGGTGTGTATGTGTATTTATGTGTGTGTGTATGTGTGTGCGTGCGTGTGGGTATAATGGAATATTATTCAGCCTTAAAAAGGAAGGAAATTCTAACACATTCTACAACATGGATGAACCCTGAGGACATTACTCTAAGTGAAATAAGCCTGTCACAGGAAGACAAACACTGTATGAATCCACTTCCATGAGGTATCTAGAAGAGTTAAATTCATAGAGACAGAAAGTAGAATGGTGGTTGCCAGGCGCTGGGGGAGGGAAGAATGGGGAGTTGTTTAATAGGTAGAGAATTTCAGTTTTGCAAGATGAAAACATTCTGGAAATTGGTTGCACAGTAATGTGAATATACTTAACACTACTGGAACTATACACTTAAAAATGGTTAAAATGGTAAATTTTGTGTTGTGTATCTTAACACAATTTTTTAAGTATAAACTTAATGAAATATTTTCTTGTAATAGACTCAACTTATAAATCTATAGTCACATTTTTATCTTACATACAGTGTATTATCTCTTAATATTAACATGCACAGAATGCTATAATATTGTATATGTCTTTGAAAGTAAAGGTATAATCTGTAGAATTGAAAATATCTAAAAAACAACACATTTTATACACAAAGCTTACATTCTGTAAAATTAATAACTTTGTAGGAAAGGTTACTAAAGAATGCACATGATAATGAAAATAACATGGCATCAAAGTCTAGTACTTGATGTTAATACTCCATTTCATGTAGGGTATTCTAAGAGCTTCATAAAATCTCAGAGCACTATAAAGAAAGGATTTCACCTGTCTGAACCATAAATAGCACAGCAAAGCTTTCATCACAATGTTTACTGAAAAATGCTTGACTGGATGCTAGAGTAGCATAGCACAGACTCCAGGGGCCTCTAATACCTACCTTTGGTGCTCCAAGGACAATGGTGCTTCAAGGACAAAGGACGACTCTGTCTGAAAAAGTTTCAACGTCACATCCCCTACCGGACTCTTAATCGCCCTCCCCACCAAGTTGCGGTGGTTACGAAATTCCTGAGCCTACCTGGGCGACGGGACCTGTCCCAAATAAGGAAAGGCATCTGCCCTGTCCCACTCCCACTCTATAGAAGGAAGGTATATGTGCCTCAACCAATCAGTAAACGAAATTTTCACCTTGGACCGTTCTTTTATTTTCTGGCTATAAAAACTGATCAATAGCACATGTTTGGGCTCGACTCTCCCAGACTACTAGGAAGTCAGCCCGCTGTTCTGGCAGTGACCCTTCTCTCTAATAAATTCTATCTTCTTTACATTCTGCCTTGTGTCTGGAAATTCTTTTCCAACCCGCGTTCGGACCACGACACTACCCCATTACTCTTTACCCTCCATCTGAATAAGATATCTGACGTATGACTTACTGGCAAATTAAGAAGATATTTCAAAAAACTTAGTATTCAGCATCTAGAGGTTAAAAAACAGATTTATCCATTTGCATCCAATGAAAAATGTATCCATTTTGAATTTAGACATAAAGTTCAAAGTATAGCTTTATTCGGTTACATTCTTAATTTGATCTAATAATAAGCTATTTGAGAACATAACCCTGTGTCACGACAGTATACTAAAAATACTGGCACTGTTTTATTCAAAGCAAAAATTAAGGTGATTACAACACCTTTAAAACCAAAAATACAAAGATTAGGTACAAGTATGCTTTTATTGCATTGGGGGTGTCAATCTTGGGTGGTATTTACTTGTAAAACGCAGATTCCCAAACCCTTCCCCCTAGCACTCTGATTCAGATTCTGATACACTAGATGGTGGCCTACTAATTTGTATTTTCAATGTGCTATTTAACAAGCACTCTAACAAGGCTTTGAGAAACAATGCAAAACACACCTCTAATAAGATGCTAATTACAGCGCCTTAGAGGTATACCTTATGAGGAAGTTAAATCTCATCTTATTCAACCTGACAAACACAGGAATCCTTTCTACAATACTGACAGATAGACTGATTGATCAATTTTAATAAGAAAGAATACCAACATTTACATACAAATAAATGGCATATGCTTCTCTGTAAACTACAAGTCTAATCACTTATTTTAACAAGACTACCATTGCTTGAAACTTAGAGTCACCTCTTTCTAGAATTAACTTTCAATACAGTGTATAAGCCTTCAAACACATATACAATTATAAAAAGAGAAACTGGTTTCATTACGTTATTGCTCCTGATCAAAATTAGAACTCCCCAGATTCCGTAGCTCTGAAGACATTTAGATTACTTCCCAAATACACCCTCACAGGGTTGAGATTTGCCACCACAGAAAATAGGATGTTTAGATACATGTTTATGTATGGCCAAGTCGCTTTGCTGTGCACCTGAAACTATCACAACATTGTTAATCGGCTATACTCCAATGTAGTTTAAAAAGAAAGAAAATAGGGACTTCCCTGGTGGCACAGTTGGTTAAGAATCCACCTGCCAATGCAGCAGACACGGGTTCGAGCCCTGGTCCGGGAAGATCCCACATGCCACGGGGCAACTAAGCCCATGCGCCACAACTACTGAGCCTGCGCTCTAGAGCCCGCGAACCACAACTACTGAGCCCGCGTGCCTAGAGCCCCTGCTCCACGACAAAAGAAGCCACCGCAATGAGAAGCCCGTGCACCACAACGAAGAGTAGTCCCCACTCGCCGCAACTAGAGAAAGCCCGTGTGCAGCAACGAAGACCCAACACAGCCAAAAATTAATTTTTTTAAAAAAAAAAGAAAGAAAATAGAATGTTTAAAAGAATGCTACCAGAGGATCAAGATGCAGTTCCCAAAGAAAAAATGTTTAAATGTTTTGAGAAGAGGAGAGAGTGTAGCCTCTCAGAAACACTGCTTTGAACAAGATAATGTTCACCTCTGTGAACAGGCAATGTTGCCTGCCATTCCAGTAAACAAAGAATGTTGCTGCCATTCTAGTAAACAAGGACCAAGCCATCAGCTGCTGCAGCATCCCACCCCACCACCACTGGTGGTACGCCCTGAGGGGAATTCAGGATAGAGAAAAACAGGAAGCATTCTGTGCTTTGGATACTGGCCCTAGATAGTTAAGATGCATATCTAAGGAATAATTTCATTCAGCCCAGATTCTTACCTCTCCCCATACATAGAAAAGCATTAAAATCATTAACTTGCAATGTCTGTTTTTGTGATTAGCAGTTATCTTTTGATGTTCAACTACATTTTTGTTCCAGCCCAATACGCCTATGCATCCTGGCTCCTCCCTAAACTCTCTGGAGCAGCTCCTCAGAGGTATCTGAGAGGCTGTCTCCTGGCCTATAGTCCTCAGTAAAGTCCATGAATAAAACTTAACTCGAAACTTCCAGGTTGTGCATTTTTCTTCTGTCAGCACTTGGATGTGTAAATTCAAGTAGGCCTACTTGTTTTTAAGTTTATTACTGAACATTACTGAACACATCTCAATAGTAATAAGAAAAGACGACATTACCTGTGAGTGCTCTCTTCACGAGCCTTCTGCTAGGTTGCGTTTGCTCACTTCACTCTATCAGAGGGGCAGAAAAGATTTCTCCAACACTTGGCACTGCCGGCAACTCCCAGAAGAAGACTTCCAAAATCTACGGAAAGGAATTAAAAAAAAAAAAAGCCCCAGAATCATTGATACACCACAAAAAAAACCCAATCTAAATTTCTCCAGTTTTTCTCCCCCATATTTACCACCATTTGTTGTGCACTGAGTGGGTTCTCCTCAGATTGCACTTATTATTTAAAAAAAGTTATAAACAAGGGACCTCCCTGGTAGTCCAGCGGTTGAGGGTCCGCACTCCTGGTGGCAGGGGGCGTGGGCGAGTGGGGAGGTGGCAGGGTTTGACCCCTGGTCAGGGAGCTGGATCCCAGGTGCCCCAGCTAGGAGCCTGCATGCCGCAACTAAAGATCCCGCATGCTACAATGAGGATCCCGCAAGGGGCAACAAAGATCCTGCATGCCACAGCTGAGACCCAGCACAGCCAGACCAATAAATAAATAAATATATATATTTTTTATTTTTTAAGTTATATGCAAAAATCAAATCTTTACTTAGAATTCTGAATGCTAGTGAGAAATGAAAGACTCCCACTGGGTAACAGAAAGTAGAGAAGGATTCTTCTGTCCTCCAAGAGATGGTAAGTAATTATATACTTCTTTTAGAAGAGAAAAAACTGTGAAACTAAATAAATCCATATCCATGCATCAGCAGCATCATAGTATAAGGACAACAAAATATAAAATAGCAAGGAGAGGATCACAAATAACTTTCGTAACCTGCTTTTTTAAAAGTGTGATACTCCCCAAATATTCCCTGGTACCTCTGACCTATCCAAACACTGATAGTTGAAAGTTTAGTTTCTGCCATCCCATGGGTAAAGTTTACTTTGGTCTTAGACACACATTTCATATCATCAGGCCTAACTGGGAAGATAAGTTTCACAATACAAATGCATGGCGTAATCCCTACTGTACAGGTAGAAAAACATAAGCTTAAAGAAGGCTGGGAAATTATCCCACCTAAGATAAACAGTGCAGAGAAGAGGTGTCCCGGAAAGGACAGCAAAGAGACTAACCCCAAGCGGTTAGAGCATGAAAGGCAGAAGCTAATGCAGATGCTGAACAAACCCCATGAGAAGCCGCTATTCTAGATCAGAACAGGTGCAAGCTAGACACAATGACCAAGAAAAAACAATTTTTAAGAAAACAATAAATACTATACTTAGTTAAAGCATGGGAACCATTTAAATGCCCAATAACTGGGGAAGAAGAGTTAAGTAAATGTGACAAAAAGACATAATTTAGTTAACCACGATTTTGTTAGCTGTCAGAAAATTGTGAGTTTTAATAAAGTGAGAAAACGCCATTTATCACATAAAGAAGAAAGAAAAAACAGAGTACAATGTTGTAATTACATATGATCACGATCACTTACACAAAGCAAGAAACAAGAAGCAACTTGTTCTGATATAGTTAGAAGTATTTATAAGTGAAATTTCCCCAACTTTAGATGGGTTAAGGTGAGCAGTTCAAGTCAGAGTCTAGTACAACAAATAGGTCTTTTCAAAATCTCTGCGTAGCAAGGATGCACCACTCACTAACATAATAATTTTTCTGGAACAGCCCTGTATATTAAAGGATGGTTCCCTATAAGTCACTGTAAGAGGTTTTGTGTGTGTGTGTGTGTGTTTGACCTATAGATGTCTCAAAGACTTGGAATGCAATACCTTTTCTTATAACAAGTGTTTTGTGAAAGGTAAAAAAATGGAGGAAGGGACCCCAACTTGACCTAAAGCTTCAAAACTAGGCACAGTTGTAATGCCTGGGCACCAAAGAGTGCGTATGGGGCATGAGAAGCAAAGGATAACATTTGACAATCAAATAAACAAATTCTTCTTATTAAAATTTTGTCAGTACCTTCAAATCCACCCTCTTCACTCTACTCAATTATAAAGCACCTGGGGGCTTCCCTGGTGGCGCAGTGGTTGAAAGTCTGCCTGCCGATGCAGGGGACACGGGTTTGTGCCCCGGTCTGGGAAGATCCCACATGCTGCGGAGCGGCTGGGCCTGTGAGCCATGGCCGCTGAGCCTGCGCGTCCAGAGCCTGTGCTCCGCAATGGGAGAGGCCACAACAGTGAGAGGCCCGCGTACCGCAAAAAAAAAAAAAAAAATTATAAAGCACCTGGGACCTTGCAGTATAATTCATAATCAAATCTCCGGGCATTTATTCGCAAGCCGTTTTACAATGGCTTACAAGCAAGAGAATTCTACTTCTTCCATAATACCATATGAACTGTTTTATCATCGTGTCCTGGAGAGAGACAGGCTCTCCTACTGCCTCTTAAGGATTACAGATTGCTTCCAGATGCTTTTCAGGTGATTTCAAGCCTTTTCTCATTCTGTGACTCTTGAATTACGAAAGGGCATCTCTAATTCATGAGAAATACTGCTCCCACTTCAGTGTCCATTAACATACATTTTCCCCTTCCACTACATTGTAGGCACTCACACACATATGCTTTTAGTTAGGTAATAATGCCTCCCTGTGTATCAGTCAGGGCTTTACTGAGAACCACTCATATTTTACCATTGTGATTCCGCTAGCAGCCACACTTTGAGACTTCAAAGGAGGCTGAGTCCCTTGACAGTAATGCACAGAATGACATCAAAAGCAAGGTTAAACAAAACTCAAGTCAACAGAAAGGACTCTCTTAAAATTCACTGGGTCTTGGTAATTCTCTCATTATCACCTCATTTAAAAACAAAATATGTCTCCTGCTAAAATGTGGGGAAGTTGGCAGTTAACAATTCAGTCACACCCAAATCTCTGCCCAGGCAAGTGCTTTCCCCTTCTAACAAAACGCCATCTCCACACAGCAAAACCAAATCCAGCCTCAGAATCCTTCTGTGCAGTGGCTATGTCACATCCCTAAATTCAACAAAGGAACAAAATTTAAACCTCATTTCCAGATGGCATAAGTTCAGTGAATTCAGACCTCTACTGTGCTGAGTGCTTAAATCTGTTAATAGGCAAAGAGTGCACAAAAAGCACAGCAAACCGCCAAATGAACACTGTGTGTTGTGGGCAGAGAATTAATATCCACATCACAGATTTCTCTCTGTATCGACGAAATGAATGCAGAGGGGCGTTTTTACAGGAGGTGTGGATTTTTCCATAGCACTGGATTAATTGACCCGTGTTATAATCAAGTGCTTTCCTGGAGAGTAATTAACAAATCAATCAATCAACTACAAGTTTTCAAATACGTGGAGTTGATGATGAGTTAATTATTGAATAATTTCATTCTCCAAAAGAGCCGAACTGTGGCAGGTTATGTGGAAACTTGCAGAGAAGAACAAAATGTTCTACCAAGGCCCACAGTCTTCACTATTCCACTTAATATTAATAAGGGACTTCCCTGGTGGCGCAGTGGTTAAGAATCCGCCTGCCGATGCAGGGGACACAGGTTTGAGCCCTGGTCCGGGAAGATCCCACATGCCACAGAGCAACTAAGCACATGAGCCACAACTACTGAGCCCACGTGCCACAACTACTAAAGCCCACGTGCCTAAAGTGCGTGCTCTACAACGAGAAGCCCACACACCGCAAATGAAGAATAGCCCCCTCTCACTGCAACTAGAGAAAGCCCAAGCCTGCGTGTGACAACGAAGACCCAACACAGCCAAAATTAATAATTTAAAAAATAATTAATTTTTTTAAAAGAATATTAATAATAACTCAAGAGTCTTAAAATGGTTGGAATATAAACCCAGTCCCTGAATTTTACAGATGATAAAAATAAAGCACAGGGAAGCTAAGTGACTTTAGGGAAGACAGAGGTAGAACCCGTATCTTCCAACCCACGGTGATGCGATCTTCTCCACATTAAACTCACAATTCCTCAACTATCTACCCATTAAGTCTATTTCATTTCCCTCAAACAGCAAAGCTTTTAAAGCTTTGGGAAAAGTGGAACCAAATGAAGCTTCAATCTCCAGTTTCCATCCAATCAATCCCTGAGATCTTACATTAATTATATAGATTCTCTTCTTCACCCAAGAAACAGTGTAATTTGGATGACCTTGGGAAGGTCCCAACCATGAAACAAATGAGTGAGCTACAGCACATCACCGAGGAGGAAGAGCAGACAGAGACAGACTACAGGCATCTCAGAAATGAATCAAGGATACTGACTGATCAAAATAAATAACGGGGCTTCCCTGGTGGCACAGTGGTTGAGAGTCCACCTGCCAATGCAGGGGACGCGGGTTCGTGCCCCGGTCTGGGAAGATCCTACATGCCGCGGAACGGCTGGGCCCGTGAGCCATGGCCGCTGAGCCTGTGCGTCCGGAGCCTGTGCTCCGCAACGGGAGAGGCCACAACAGAGAGAGGCCCGTGTTAAAAAAAAAAAAAAAAAAAATGAATAACGAAGATTAACAAAATCAAAATCTAAGTATTAAGTGATATTTCCCAATGTAACAACTATTCCTAAGATGTTTCTTAAAGAAAAAAAATGTAGTGGTCATTGTTTAAGGTTGTGTAATCAAGCAGATTTGGAAAATGCGACATTCTAAAATATCCCTCTTGAACATTCACAAAGCGCATCATGCGTATAAAGGCTCGAAGAAGGCCTACAGGAAAGAAGCCCACTTAGTTTTGTTTAATATATACAACGTTTCCCAATCTTATTTGACATCTTTTGTTTGCAGAACTGTACTGACATCCTCCAAGAAGCATCCTTCAGGAAGCACATATAGCATTTTTGATGAACAACATGGCACCCATTAAGCAGCATTTATAATGAGATTGGCTTCCTCTTCCAGACCCAACTGTTAAAAATCAACTCTTGGGACTTCCCTGGTGGTCCAGTTGTAAAGAATCTGCCTTGCAATGCAGGGGACACAGGGTTAGATCCCTGGTCAGAGAACTAAGATCCCACATGCCACAGGGCAACTAAACCCGTTCACCACAACTACTAAGCTCATGCACCTCAACTAGAGCCTGCGTGCTGTAAACTAGAGAGCCCACATGCCCTGGAGCCTGTATCCCACAAATAGAGAAGAGAAAACCCACACGCCACAACTAGAGAGAAACCTGCTCACCACAACGAAAGATCCCGCAACGCAACGAAGATCCCGCGTACTGCAACTAAGACCCGACACAGCCTAAAAAACAAATAAATAATAAATCTTAAAAAAAAAAAATCAACTCTTGAGGTAAAGGACCCCTGAGATTACAATGAAAATAACAACCACCACCACCAAGTAATAAGTGCTAAGTGCAAGGCACTGTGCTAACTACAATTTTTTTTTTGAGAAGGGGTAGGATGTATTCAAATTCAAATTATACTCCCCAGAACCTGTATCTATTCATAAACAAGAAAACATTTTTTAACAAATAAACATATCATATACACTGTTCTGTACCTTGCATTTTTCACCAAACAACATATATTGGCAATGTTTCCAAAATGATACATAAAGAGATTCACTGGTCTCTTTTTATGACTGCACAGTTTTCTCATGTACACCAGTACAGTAACACAATGTACTAATTCAGTCTCCCATGGATGAACATTCATAGTATATATGAATGTATGTATATCTAGAGGAATGTACTCAATATTTGTACTTAGGATAAATTTCTAGAACTGGAGTTCCTAGTCAAAGGATATCAGATTTTTCATAACACAGATTTTGCCAAACTGCCCACTAAAGAGACTATTGTTTTGCACTCATTATCTCTACAGAGTAGGTTATAGAACTTCTTAATCTTTGCCCATCTAATAGTGATGAACGGTACCTCGGTTTAGTTCTAATGTGACTATCTCTTATAATGAGCAGAGTTAAGCACCTTCTTCATATGTTTAAAAGACACTGTTCTCTCTCTTTCTGTAGACTATATCCTTTGTCCACTTTTCTACTGGGTTGTTGGACTTTTTCTTATATATCTGTAGAAGCTCTTCATTAGGGAAATCAGTCCCTTTGTGATATGAGAAGCGAAATTTTTTCCCCATTTTCTTGTTCTTTGTCTTCCCTTATGCAGGATTTTTTCTGTTAGTTTTTTAATGTAATCAAGTTTATCAATCTCTTACGGCTTCTCTCTTTTCTGTCTTACTTAGAAAGGCCATATACACTCAAAGATTATAAAATAACTTTCCCATGTTTTCTTCTATAATATACTTTATTTTTAAAATTTCTGTTTAATATAGATCAATTTTGGCTTAACACTTAAGATATTGCTCTAAATAGCTTTTTCTTTCCCCCGTCCAGATGGCCACCCGGTTATCCCACCACTGTTTACTAAACACAGCATCTTTCTCCAATTAACTTGATATTTGGTAACACAAATGTTTCAATTATTGTAGCCTTATAGTATGTTTTAATCTCTTTTTCAGAATTGGCCTACCTATTCATACTTACTTATTTTTCCATGTGAGCATAGAATAAGGTTGTTTAGCTCCCCCAAAGTCCTGTTGTTATTTTTATTGGAATTACATTAAACATACACATTAATTTAAGGAGAACTGGCATCTTTATATCCAAGAATACGACAGGCCTTTTCATATCTTTTTTGTATCCCTCAGGAGCATTTTTAAACTCCTTCACACACATCATACATATTTTTTAAGTTTATTCTTAGGTATTTTATCCTTTTTATGGTAACTTTTTTCTTCCACTACATTCAAACTAGTTGTTAGTATATATGAAAGCTATGAATGCTGACATATTACTTTGGTATCCAGGCACATTTATAAATTATCTTATAAATTGTCTTATTTTTTATAATTAGTTTTTCACTTGATTCTCTTGGGTATTCTAGTCATATATTCCTATCATTTATTTGGAAATGATAGGAATATATGACTAGTTTTTATACCTTTATAACTTTATTTTCTTTCTGTTGTCCACCTACATTAACTTGTGATTCCAAAACACCATTAATAAAGAGTGAAAATAGTGGACATCCTTATTTTGTTTCTGGCTTTAATGGTCTCAAATTTCCTATTAAGCCTGAGATGGTTTTTAGATTGAGAAAGACATATTTTACTAAGAATACTTTCCCACTATATTTTGATGGTTTTTTAAAAAAATCAATAATGATATTGAATTTTATCAGATGTCTTTTCTATAAAAATGATCATATGATTTTTTCTATTTACATTTAACAAGATGATGAATATCTTTAATAAATTTCATACTACTGAACCCTCCTGCATTCCTAAAACAATCCTCACTTGTTATGGTGTATTATTCTTTTAATGTGTACAAAGCACACAAACGTCATCTCACTCCATCCTCTAAGCAGCCCCGCAAGGTATGTTTTGGCACCATGGCCGCACGGGCCCTCACCCACTGTTCTCCCGCTCTCCTCACTGCTCCTCCTCCAGGACTGTGCCGCTCCTGCCAGACCTGCTGTTCCCGGAGATCCTCCATCCCCAGATAGCCTCCTCTATCCTTCCTCTCTCCATGTACGCCTCTGCCGACACAGCACCTCCACACAAAGGCCCTCCCTGTCTACTGTCTACCCCATGTAAAACAGACAGGAAACACCTACCGATCTTGTCACTCATTCCCTGACCCTGTTCTATTTCTGTTTGTAGCAACTGTCACCATCTAGCATATATTATATTTCACTTCTATTAATTTACATTCCATCTCCCCCAGTAGAATGTAAGCTCCATTAACAGAAGGAGTTTTATCTCCATTAAGAGCAGGAGTTTCATCTGCTAGGCCTGGCACACAGAAACTACTTAATATTTGTTGAATGAGGGAATGAACAAATGAATAAATGAATGAACACCCATTTTATAGACAAGAAAGCTGAAGCTTAAAGAGATGAAGTAAAATCATTCACTGGCAGAGCTGGGACTGAAACCCAAGTCAAACTTCCAATTCCCTACCCCTAACCCTTAAAACAAATGACAAGTGATTTTAGGACACAGAAAATGCTCATATATCTTATGAATACGAAAGTGCAAGTTAGTGACTCCATTGAAAGTAGATGTCCCTTTACAAGGTAAGCAAAAGAATCAGAAGATGGCGCCCATAGACTGGCTTTGGAGCCCAAAGAGATAATCTCCAACCCTACACTTGTCCAACACAGTCACCGCTAGCCATGCATGGTTACTGGAACTTGGGATGTGGTGTCAGCGACTACGGAACTGAAAGTTTAATTTTATTTCATTTTAATTAATTTAAATCTACAAAAGTGGGAACCTACTTTTTCTTTCTTTTTCTTTTCATGGCAGTAGTATTTTTAATAGTACAAAATACAAAACAACCCAAATAACCATCAGCGGTAGAATGGATAAATAATGGTATATTTATACAATGGAACACCCTACAGCAATGAAGATGAATGACCTACAACTACATTCAACAATTCCCTTGATTCTCACTAACATAATGTGGGGGGGGAAAAGCCATAAAAGATTATGGTGAATCTAATTTTTTTTAATTTTTGAATTTTATTTTATTTTTTTATACAGCAGGTCCTTATTAGTCATCCATTTTATACACATCAGTGTATACATGTCAATCCCAATCACCCAATTCATCACACCACCATCCCCAACCCCCGCCGCTTTCCCCCCTTGGTGTCCATACATTTGTTCTCTACATCTGTGTCTCAATTTCTGCCCGGCAAACCAGTTCATCTGTACCATTTTTCTCAGTTCCACATACATGCATTAATATAAAACATTTGTTTTTCTCTTTCTGACTTACTTCACTCTGTAGGAAGTCTCTAGATTCATCCATGTCTACAAATGACCCAATTTCGTTACTTTTTATGGCTGAGTAATATTCCACTATATATATGTGCCACATCTTCTTTACCCATTCGTCTGTAGATGGGCATGTAGGTTGCCTTCATGACCTGGCTATTGTAAATAGTGCTGCAATGAACATTGGAGTGCCTGTGTCTTTTTGAATTATGGTTTTCTCTGGCTATATGCCCAGTAGGGATTGCTGGGTCATATGGTAATTCTATTCTTAGTTTTGTAAGGAATTGAGATACTCTTCTCCATAGTGGCTATATCAATTTACATTCCCACCAACAGTGCAAGAGGGTTCCCTTTTCTCCACACCCTCTCCAGTATTTGTTGTTTGTAGATTTTCTGATGATGCCCATTTGAACTGGTGTGAGGTGATACCTCATTGTAGTTTAGATTTGCATTTCGCTAATAATTAGTGATGTTGAGCAGCTTTTCAAGTGCTTCTTAGCCATCTGTATATCTTCTTTGGAGAAATGTCTATTTATGCCTTCTGCCCATTTTTGGACTGGATTCTTTGGCTATTTAATATTGAGCTGCATGAGCTATTTATATATTTTGGAGATTAATCCTTTGTCTGTTAATTCATTTGCAAATATTTTCTCTCAAACTGAGGGTTGAATTTTTTCTTCTTTGTAGTTTCCTTTGCTTTGCTTTGCAAAGGCTTTTAAGTTTCATTAGGTCTCATTTGTTTATTTTTGTTTTTATTTCCATTACTCTAGGAGGTGGGTCAAAAAGATCTTTCTGTGATTTATGTCAAAGAGTGTTCTTCCTATATTTTCCTCTAAGAGTTGTATAGTGTCCGGTATTACATTTAGGTTTCAAATCCATTTGGAGATTATTTTTATGTATGGTGTGAAGGAGTATTCTAATTTCATTCTTTTACATGTAGCTGTCCAGTTTTCCCAGCACCACTTATTGAAGAGACTGTCTTCTCTCCACTGTATATTCTTGCGTCCGTTGTCATAGATCAGTTGACCATAGGTGTGTGGGTTTATCTCTGGGCTTTCTATCTTGTTCCATTGATCTATGTTTCTGTTTTTGTGCCAGTACCATATTGTCTTCATTACTGTAGTTTTGTAGTATAGTCTGAAGTCAGGGAGTCTGATTCCTACAGCTCCGCTTTATGCCCTCAACACTGCTTTGGCTATTCGGGGTCTTTTGTGTCTCCATACAAATTTTAAGATTTTTTGTTCTAGTTCCGTAAAAAATGGCATTGGTAATTAGATAGGGATTGCAATGAATCAGTACATTGCTTTCGGTAGTAGAGCCATTTTCACAATATTGATTCTTCCAATCCAAGAACATGGTATATATTTCCATCTCTTGGTATCATCTTTAATTTCTTTCATCAGTGTCTTACAATTTTCTGCATACAGGTCTTTTGTCTCCCTAGGTAGGTTGATTCCTAGGTATTTTATTCTTTTTGTTACAATGGTAAATGGGAGTGTTTCCTTAATTTCTCTTTCAGATTTTTATCATTAGTCTATAGGAATGCAAGAGATTTCTGTGCATTAATTTTGTATCCTGCATTTTACCAAATTCATTGATTACCTCTCGTAGTTTTCTGGTGGCATCTTTTGGATTCTCTATGTACAGTATCACATCATCTGCAAACAGTGACAGTTTTACTTCTTCTATTACAATTTGTATTCCTTTTATTTCTTTTTCTTCTCTAATTGCCATGGATAGGACTTCCAAAAGTATGTTGAATAATAGCGGTGAGAGTCAACATCCTTGTCTCATTCCTGATCTTAGAGGAAAAGCTTTCAGTTTCTCACCATTGAGAATGATGTTTGCTGTGGGTTTGTCGTATATGTATGGCCTTTGTCATGTTGAGGTAGGTTCCCTCTATGCCCACTTTCTGGAGAGATTTTATCATAAATGGGTGTTGAATTTTGTCAAAAGCTTTTTCTGCATCTATTGAGATGATCATATGGTTTTTATTCTTCAGTTTGTTAATATGTTGTATCACATTGATTGATTTGCGTATATTGAAGAATCCTTGCATCCTTTGGATAAATCCCACTTGATCGTGGTGTATGATCCTTTAAATATGTTGTTGGGTTCTATTTGCTAGTATTTTGTTGAGGATTTTTGCATCTATATTCATCAGTGATATTGGCCCGTAATTTTCTTCTTTGTAGTATCTTTGGCTTTGGTATCAGGGTGATGGTGTCTTCATAGAATGAGTTTAGGAGTGTTCCTTCCTCTGCAATTTTTTGGAAGAGTTTGAGAAGGATGGGTCTTAGCTCTTCTCTACATGTTTGATAGAATTCACTTGTGAAGCCACCTGGTTCTGGACTTTTGTTTGTTGGAAGATTTTTAATCACAGTTTCAATGTCATTACTTGTGATTGGTCTGTTCATATTTTCTATTTCTTCCTTGTTCTGTCTTGGGAGGTTATGTCTTTCTAAGAATTTGTCCATTTCTTCCAGGTTGTTCATTTTATTGGCATAGAGTTGCTTGTAGTAGTCTCTTAGGATGCTTTGTATTTCTGTGGTGTCTGTTGTAACTTCTCCTTTTTCATTTCTAATGTTATTGATTGAGTCCTCTCACTCTTTTTCCTGATGAGTCTGGCTAACGGTTTATCAATTTTGTTTATCTTCTCAAAGAACCAGCTTTTAGTTTTATTGATCTTTGCTATTGTTTTCCTTGTTTCTATTTCATTTATTTCTGCTCTGATCTTTATGATTTCTTTCCTTCTGCTAACTTTGGGTTTTGTTTTTTCTTCTTTCTCTAGTTCCTTTAGGTGTAAGGTTAGATTGTTTATTTAAAATTTTTCTTGTTTCATAAGGTAGGCTTGTATTGCTATAAACCTCCCTCTTAGAACTGCTTTTGCTGCATCCCATAGGTTTTGGATTGTCGTGTTTTCATTGTCATTTGTCTCTAGGTATTTCTTGATTTCCTCTTTGATTTCTTCAGTGATCTCTTGGTTACTTAGTAACATATTGTTTAGCCTCCATTTGTTTGTGTTTTTAATGTTTTTTCCCTGTAACTGATTTCTAATCTCATAGCATTGTGGTCAAAAAAGATACTTGATATGATTTCAAATTTCTTAAATTTCCTGAGGCTTGATTTGTGACTGAAGATGTGATCTATCCTGGAGAATGTTCTGTGCACACTTGAGAAGAAAAGTGTAATCTGCTGTTTTCGGATGGAATGTCCTATAGATATCAATTAAATCTATCTAGTCTATTGTGTCATTTAAAGCTTGTGTTTCCTTATTAATTTTCTATTTGGATGATCTGCCCATTGGTGTAAGTGAGGTGTTAAATTCCCCCGCTATTACTGTGTTACTGTCGATTTCCTCTTTTACAGCTGTTAGCAGTTGCCTTATGTATTCAGGAGGCCCTATGTTGGGTGCATATATATTTCTAATTGTTATATCTTCTTCTTGGATTGATCCCTTGATCATTATGTAGTTTTCTTCCTTGTCTATTGTGACATTCATTACTTTAAAGTCTACTTTATCTGATATGAGTATTGCTACTCCAGCTTTCTTTTGATTTCCATTTGCATGGAATATCTTTTTCCATCCCCTCACTCTCAGTCTGTATGTGTTCCTATGTCTGAATGGGTCTCTTGTAGACAGCATATATATGGGTCTTGTTTTTGTATCCATTCAGCAAGCCTGTGTCTTTTGGCTGGAGCATTTAATCCATTCACATTTAAGGTAATTATCGATATGTATGCTCCTGTGACCATTTTCTTAATTGTTTTGCATTTGTTTTTGTAGGTCCTTTTTTTCACTTGTGTTTCCCACTTAGAGAAGTTCCTTTAACATTTGTTGTAAAGCTGGTTGGGTGGTGCTGAATTCTCTTAGCTTTTGCTTGTCTGTAAAGGTTTTCATTTCTCCATAGAATCTGAATGAGATCCTCGCCGAGTAATCTTGGTTGTAGGTTCCTCCCTTTCATCATTTTAAATATGTCATGCCACTCCCTTCTGGCATATAGAGTTTCTGCTGAGAAATCAGCTGTTAACCTTATGGGAGTTCCCTTGTACGCTGTCTGTCAAAAGTTTTTCCCTTGCTGCTTTCAATAATATTTCTTTGTCCTTAATTTTTGCCAAGTTGATTACTATGTGTTTCTCCTTGCATTTATCCTGTATGGAACTTGCTGCGCTTCCTGAACTTGGGTGGCTATTTCCTTTCCCATGTTAGGGAAGTTTTCAACTATAATCTCTTCAAATATTTTCTCGGGTCCTTTCTCTCTCTCTTCTCCTTCTGGGACCACTATCATGTGAATGTTGTTACGTTTAATGCTGTCCCAGAGGGCTCTTAGGCTGTCTTCATTTCTTTTCATTCTTTTTTCTTTCTTCTGCTCCACAACAGTGAATTTCACCATTCTGTCTTCCAGGTCACTTATCCGTTCTTCTGCCTCAGTTATTCTGCTATTGGTTCCTTCTAGTGTAGTCTTCATTTCAGTTGTTGTATTGTTGTTTATCTCTGTTTGTTTTTTCTTTAATTCTTCTAGGTCTTTGTTAAACATTTCTTGCATCTTCTTGATCTTTGCCTCCATTCTTTTTCCGAGGTCCTGGATCAACTTCATTATCATTATTCTGAATTCTTTTTCTGGATGGTTGCCTAACCCCGCTACATTTAGTTGTTTTTCTAGGGTTTTATCTTGTTCCTTCATCTGGGACATAGACCTCTGCCTTTTCATCTTGTCTATCTTTCTGTGAATGTGGTTTTTGTTCCACAGGCTGCAGGATTGTAGTTCTTCTTGTTACTGCTATCTGCCCTCTGGTGAATGAGGCTGTCTAAGAGGCTTGAGCAATTTTCTTGATGGGAGGGACTGGTAGTGGGTAGAGCTGACTGTTGCTCTGGTGGGAAGAGCTCAGTAAAACTTTAATCCGCTTGCCTGCTGATGGGTGGGGCTGGGTTCCCTCCCTGTTGGTTGTTTGGCCTGAGTCGACCCAACACTGGAGCCAACCTGGGCTCTTTGGTGGGGCTAATGGTGGACTCTCGGAGGGCTCACGCGAAGGAGTACTTCCCAGAACTTCCTCTGCCAGTTTCCTCTTCCTCACGGTGAGACACAGCCACCCCTGCCTCCGCAGGAGACCCTCCAACACTAGCAGGTCACTGCTCCTTCCCCTGGGCCCCAGTGCACACACTACTCTGTGCGTGCCCTCCAAGAGTGGAGTTCTCTGTTTCCCCCAGTCCTGTCAAAGTCCTGCAATCAATTCCCGCTAGCCTTCAAAGTCTGATTCTCTAGGAATTCCTCCTCCCATTGTCAGACCCCCAGGTTGGGAAGCCTGATGTGGGGCTCAGAACCTTCACTCCAGTGGGTAGACTTCTGTGGTATAACTGTCCTCCAGTCTGTGAGTCACCCATCCACCCAGCAGTTATGGGATTTGATTTTACTGTGATTGTGCCCCTCCTACCGTCACACTGTGGCTTCTCCTTTGTCTTTGGATGTGGGGTGTCCTTTTTGGTGTGTTCCAGTGTCCTCCTGTCGATGACTGTTCAGCAGTTAGCCGTGACCCCGGTGCTCTCACAAGAGGGAGTGACAGCACGTCCTTCTACTCCGCCATCTTGAACCATTCTCTCTACTTTTTCAACTGTACATTTTATGCAACCTCAACAGAGATCAAGCATTTCTGGTGAAAAGTGGGCATCCACGTGGAGAGGTGCTGTAAACATAAAATCCTCACCAGAGTTCGAAGACTGAGTACAAAAAGAGAATGTAAAAGATCTCATTAATAGTATGTTCATATTGAACATTTTGGATAGACTCGGTTAAATAAAATACATTATTAAAATTTTTTTAAAAGAAGAAGATGGCCTCCAAAGAATTCCCTGGAAAATATAGGCATTATATTAAGGCAGGTCTCCTCTCTCAATACTCATTAGCCTACAGCAAGCATCATGAAGCTCTAACCTTCATCCACATGTGTCCTTGGGTATCCAGAAGATAAAACTGGATGCTTCGGGCTTGTCTGGTGGCGCAGTGGTTGAGAGTCCGCCTGCCGATGCAGGGGACACGGGTTCGTGCCCCAGTCCGGGAAGATCCCACATGCCGCGGAGCACCTGGGTCCATGAGCCATGGCCACTGAGCCCGCGCATCTGGAGCCTGTGCTCCGCAATGGGAGAGGCCACAACAGTGAGAGGCCCACGTACAGCAAAAAAAAAAACAAACAAACAAACAAAAAAAAAACTGGATGCTTCAAGGCCAAATGGCCATTAAACATGTATTTACTACCAGTTCTGGCAGACACAAGTACTAGAAGCAAACTCCCCCAGGGACTAGCCATATTATGGCCAGTATGGCCACCAGGGACCTGGCTTTGAAAAATTATTTGCTTCTTCAATGCCTAAGGCTCTTTTCTGGTTTCAAAAGGGCCATTTACAATTACATATTCTTCACAGCCTTTCCCTCTTCTATCATTGGGATACTTTCCTGAACCAACTATAGGCTAAAAACAAAATTTCACAAATCGTTTCTAACATTAAACAGTACCTTTAACTTTTCTTCAAAATTCAATCAAACCCTGTATTTTATAACTGTGGGGCTGATCCAGCTTTGCAATGTGGCACATTTAATTCCATCAGTATAAAATATAATGAGCAAAGATCTGAGCTAGTGAGGCATAACTAAATGTTCTGAACGTGTGAACTGAAAAAGCAAGGCTCATTTATATTATTTCTAAATAGTAAATAAAATCACTTTCCAACATTTCACTATCAAATTACAGTAATTTTTCTACCAGCACACACTTGAGGAATGCCACAAAAGGACTTTTCTAACAGTTCGTTTTATTGCTGCTCATACCTTCTAAATATTTCTCTGCTGGCTTCTATTCAAAGGTAAATGGAAGGCAGTAAAATTTATGGAAAATGTATTCAACTGTTTAAAATACATCAACCAAAAGAAAAAAGATTTTAAGGCTGTATTATGAGTTGTGAAATTATATCTCCTTTGCTTAGTCTCTGATTTCAATTGACAGGTAACAAAACTGACAAACCAGTCAAGTCCCCAGTCCCCTCCTATACAGAGCCCAACCCTCCCATCTCAACCTCTCACCTTGGTCAAGGCCAGGGTAAACACCTGTCCTTCACATTTTTACACAACGTGACTTTGTATGCCACAAATACAAGCTCTCACACCAGGCAGGAAGCAAATTCCAGTGCAGGAACAAATTCCCACTCTTTTAAACCATCTGTTGACAGTTCCCTTGACTTTCTCAGCTGTCAAGATAGTGAAGGGAGGAAAAGGACCTTTCTGTATAACTGTAAAGTGTAACCAGATAAGTGTGCCCTAAGCAATTCACACATAGAAAGGTAAAATAAAACTCTGGTGAAGGTTTAAAATTTAGCTATAAAAATTATATTATAGGTCGAGAACAAGGTGGCTGAGGAGAAGGACGTGTTCTCACTCCCTCTTGCAGGGACACCAGAATCACAACTAGCTGCTGGACAACCATCGACAGGAAGACACTGGAACTCACCAAAAAAGATATCCCACATCCAAAGAGAGAAGCCACAATGAGACAGGAGGAGCGGTGCAATCACAGTAAAATTAAATCTCATAACTGGTGGGTGGGTGACTCACAGACTGGCGAACACTTATACCACAGAAGTCTACCCTATGGAGTGGAGGTTCTGAGCCCCACGTCAGGCTTTGCAACCTGGGGGTCCGGCAACGGGAGGAGGAATTCCTAGAGAATCAGATTTTGAAGCCTACTGGGAGTTGATTGCTGGACTTCGACAGGACTGGAGGAAACAGAGACTCCACTCTTGGAGGGCACACGCAAACTAGTGTGCCCATAGGGACCCAGGGGAAGGAGGAGTGACCCCGGGGGAGACTGAACCAGACCTACCTACTAGTGTTGGAGGGTCTCCTGCAGAGGCGGGGGGTGGCTCTGTTTCACCATGGGGACAAGGACACTGGCAGCAGAAGTTCTGGGAAGTACTCCTTGGCCTGAGCCCTCCCACGGTCTGTCATTAGCCCCACCAAAGAGCCCAGGTAGGTTCCAGTGTTGGGTTGCCTCAGGCCAAACAACCAACAGGGAGGGAACCCAGCCCCACCCATCAACAGTCAAGTGGATTAATGTTTTACTGAGCTCTGCCCACCACAGCAACAGCCAGCTCTACCCACCACCAGTCCCTCCCATCAAACCTCTTAGATAGCCTCATCCACCAGAGTGCAAACAGCAGAAGCAAGAAGAGCTACAATCCTGCAGCCTGTGGAACAAAAACCACATTCACAGAAAGATAGGCAAGATGAAAAGGCAGAGGACAATGTACCAGATGAAGGAACAAGATAAAACCCCAGAAAAACAACTAAATGAAGTGGAGATAGGCAACCTTCCAGAAAAAGAATCCAGAATAACGATAGTGAAGATGATCCAGGACCTCGGAAAAAGAATGGAGGCAAAGATCAAGAAGATGCAAGAAATGTTTAACAAAGACCTAGAAGAATTAAAGAACAAACAAACAGAGATGAACAATACAATAACTGAAATGAAAACTACGCTAGAAGGAACCAATAGCAGAATAACTGAGGCAGAAGAATGGATAAGCGACTGGGAAGACAGAATGGTAGAATTCACTGCTGCGCAACAGACTGAAGAAAAAAGAATGAAAAGAAATGAAGACAGCCTAGGAGACCTCTGGGACAGCATTAAACGCAACAACATTCATACTATAGGGGTTCCAGAAGGAGATGAGAGAGAGAAAGGACCTGAGAAAATATTTGAAGAGATTATAGTCAAACACTTCCCTAACATGGGAAAGGAAATAGCCACCCAAGTTCAGGAAGCGCAGCAAGTCCCATACAGGATAAACGCAAGGAGAAACACAACGAGACTCACAGTAATCAAATTGGCAAAAATTAAAGGCAAAGAAAAATTACTGAAAGCAGCAAGGGAAAAATGACAAATAACATACAAGGGAACTCCCATAAGGTTAACAGCTGATTTCTCAGCAGAAACTCTACAAGCCAGAAGGGGGTGGCATGATATACTTAAAGTGATGAAAGGGAAGAACCTACAACAAAGATTACTCTACCTGGCAGGGATCTCATTCAGACTCTATGGAGAAATGAAAACCTTTACAGACAAGCAAAAGCTAAGAGAATTCAGCACCACCCAACCAGCTTTACAACAAATGCTAAAGGAACTTCTCTAAGTGGGAAACACAAGTGAAAAAAAGGACCTACAAAAACAAATGCAAAACAATTAAGAAAATGGTCACAGGAGCATACATATCGATAATTACCTTAAATGTGAATGGATTATATGCTCCAGCCAAAAGACACAGGCTTGCTGAACGGATACAAAAATAAGACCCATATATATGCTGTCTACAAGAGACCCACTTCAGACATAGGAACACATACAGACTGAGAGTGAGGGGATGGAAAAAGATATCCCATGTAAATGGAAATCAAAAGAACGCTGGAGTACCAATACTCATATCAGATAAAACAGACGTTAAAATAAAGCTTACAAGATAAAAGGAAAGACACTACATGATGATCAAGGGAGCAATCAAAGAAGAATACATAACAATTAGAAATATATATGCACCCAACATAGCAGCACTTCAATACATAATAAGGCAATGTGCTAACAGCAATAAAAGAGGAAATCGACAGTAACACAATAATAGTGGGGGACTTTAACACCTCACTTACACCAATGGACAGATCATTCAAAATGAAAATAAATAAGGAAGAAGAAGATTTAAATGACACAATACACCAGATAAATTTCATTGTTATTTATAGGACGTTCCATCCTAAAAGAGCAGATTACACTTTCTTCTCAAGTGTACACAGAACATTCTCCAGGACAGATCACGTCTTCGCTCACAATCAAGCCTCATTAAATTTAAGAAAATCGAAATCATATCAAGCATCTTTTTGAGCCACAACACTATGAGATTAGAAATGAATCACAGGGAAAAAAACGTAAAAAACACAAACACATGGAGGCTAAACAATACGTTACTAAGTAACCAAGAGATCACTGAAGAAATCAAAGAGGAAATCAAAAAATACCTAGAGACAAATGACATGAAAACACGACGATCCAAAACCTATGGGATGCAGCAAAAACAGTTCTAAGAGGGAGGTTTATAGCAATACAAGCCTACCTCAAAAAACAAGAAAAACCTCAAATAAACAATCTAACCTTACACCTAAAGGAACTAGAGAAAGAAGAAAAAGCAAAACCCAAAGTTAGCAGAAGGAAAGAAATCATAAAGATCAGAGCAGAAATAAATGAAATAGAAACAAAGAAAACAATAGCAAAGATCAATAAAACTAAAAGCTGGTTCTTTGAGAAGATAAACAAAATTGATAAACCATAGCCAGACTCATCAAGAAAAAGAGTGAGAGGACTCAATCAATAACATTAGAAATGAAAAA
>NW_020175066.1:850886-865761 GCF_003031525.2 Neophocaena asiaeorientalis asiaeorientalis
CCATGGCTGCGGAGCCTGCGCGTCCAGAGCCTTTGCTCCGCACCGGAAAAAAAAAAAAAAAAGAAAAAAGAAACAAACAACCCAATCCAAAAATGGGCAGAAGACTGAAATAGACATTTCTCCAAAGAAGACATACAGATGGCCAAGAAGCACAGAAAAGCTGCTCAACATCACTAATTATTAGAGGAATGCAAATCAAAACTACAATGAGGTATCACCCCATACCAGTTCAAATGGGCATCATCAGAAAATCTGCAAACAACAAATGCTGGAGTGGGTGTGGAGAAAAGGGAACCCTCTTGCACTATTGGTGGGAATGTAAATTGATAGAGCCACTATGGAGAACAGTATGGAGGTTCCTTAAAAAACTAAAAATAGAGTTACCATATGATCCAGCAATCCCACTATTGGGAATATACCCAGAGAAAAACATAATTCAAAAAGACAAATGCACCCCAATGTTCATTGCAGCACTATTTACAATAACCAGGTCATGGAAGCAACCTAAATGCCCTTCGACAGACGAATGGATAAAGAAGATGTGGTACATATATACAATGGAATATTACTCAGCCATAAGAAGGAACAAAATTGAGTCATTTGTTGAGACGTGGATGGATCTAGTGACTGTCATACAGAGTGAAGTAAGTCAGAAAGAGAAAAGCAAATATCGTATATTAACGCATGTATGTGGAACCTAGAAAAATTGTATAGATGAATGGGTTTGCAGGGCAGAAGCTGAGACACAGATGTAGAGAACAAAAGTATGGACACCAATGGGGGGAAAACCATGGTGGGGTGGGGATGGTGGTGTGCTGACCTGGGCGATTGGGATTGACATGTATACACTGATGTGTATAAAATTGATGACTAATAGGAACCGGCAATATAAAGAAACAAACAAAACAACTAATACTAAACTTTCTTTGTGTTATTTGTATGGAAATATGTTAATATAAATGTTTCAACATGACATGAAATTTCTAAAAACCTTATATGTTCTGGTATAATGTTATAAGTCATAATTCTAGTTATTACTTTAAAATGTATATCTCAGAAATAACTAAATTTCCTTGTCAATTGCATTATTATGAACTTTCATCAAATCTTTACCCATGGTTATTTTTAAGTCTTTTGTCATTTACAGACAGTCCTGGGTGTACTCTGATGCTTTTGCAAAAATGTTCCTATAGAAGGGTTTCATCTTCAAGGAATTCATGGAAAAGACTCTGACAAGTACAGGTTTCTGGTAACTGACTATACTGCTGAACTGAATGAATAAGCGTTTTCAGAACTCTAATGGAAAACTGATGAATTCATATAAGTGCTAACAAAAGATCAAGATGAAAAAAAATTAATTACATGGGACTGAGTGAACTGATGAGGATGATTATAATTTTTGTGACTTTCTGTTTGAATTAAAAAAAAAATCCCACAAGGACTCAGAGGCTAAAAATATACAAATCAATTTTCACTGCAAAGTGAAGGAGCTGTTACAGTGGAGGATTACTGGACTGAATGTCAATATTATGACATAGTATGAGTGTGTTTCGTGTTTGGTAATTGCAATCATTGTTGCTTTTGTTGTGGTCATCCATTTACAATGCTTGGTGTCAGTTTATTTATCTCTTGTAAAAATAAGATACAGTGTGTGTGTGTGAAAAAATAAATTTAAAAAAATATTGTAGCACTTGACCAACATGTTGCAAGATTTTGATAAAATAAGATTATTAAAGTGAAGTCAACTGAAATCAACTCTTAAATTTCATGGGCCAAGCAAGAGACTTTAAAGAAGGATTTTTTTTTAAGTAACATTTCAGAGATACCATACGTTATAAAATTAAGAAGAAAATGACAATTGTACCAGTTCAGTAATGCCTTAAAATAGGGAAGTGAGTGAGTCTAAACAGCACAACTATTTAAAAAGGAGACTAATGCCATATGCTAATGCATATATATGGAATCTAAAAAAAAAAAATGGTACTGATGAACCTAGAGGGAGGGCAGGAATAAATATGCAGACATAGAGAATGGACTTGAGGACACGGGGTGGGGCGGTGGGGGAAGGAGGAAGCTGGGGCGAAGTAAGAGAAGCATCGATATATATATACTACCAAATGTGAAATAGATAGCTAGCTGGAAGCAGCCACATAGCTCAGGGAGATCAGCTCGGTGCTTTGTGACCACCTAGAGGGGTGGGATAGGAATGCGGAGAGGAAGACCAAGAGGAAAGGGGTATGGGGATATGTGTACACATATGGCTGATTCACTTTGTTGTGAATCACAGAAACTAACACAGCATTATGAAGCAATTATACTCCAATAAAGATGTATAAATATATATATATAATAAAAATAAATAAATTAAATTTTAAAAATAAAATGGAGACTCAAGTCTTTAAATTTAATAAAAAGATTAGTATTGAGAAAAATTCACCTTAATAAAACTCAGCTTAATATAAGAAAATAATTTATTCATTTTACATAATACTGTTTCATTTTATTTAGTCCTTTCTCTAAGAATCCTAGAGATCTCTGTAAATATTGTCCATTTAATCCTTCGTTTACCAGTATAAAAGGAAAAGGCATAGCTATTATCATTTGCAAACATGCAAGAGATTTAAGAAACAAAAAAACAAAGAAGAAGAGATACGAAGTTTCAGGATACTTCAAAGTGAAGAATACAGGAAGTACATTTTTTTTGGCTTGGGTTTTTTATTAAGACATGGGGTGAAACATACAATAAAAATGAAAACGTATGCCATATAGTTCAGGCTTAAGTAAGCAAACAGACCTGGAATTTAATGGCCAACAGTCTTGCCACAGAGATGCAGGCAAGAATCCCAGTTTAAAATCCAACATTCGAAAATACCTTTTTATATCAAGTGCATGATTTACAATTCTAACAAATAGACTAACATCAGGCATCACCACTTACATTTCCATCTTTGAATCTTAGAAACAAGAAATATTGAGAAGCATGAAGTAGCTGACAAAATTCTAACTTTCATATGAAATCTCTAACAGAAAACACTAAGACAAGGAAGTAAGACATGTTGCTACAAAAACATAGAGCAAGAGAAAAAAATCCACCATTTTCAGTGGTGGACTCAAAAAGGAAAGTGCAGTCAACGTCCTTTGCAGTCACAGGGCACCTTGTACATGTCTCTATTAATATCTGTTATCCCCCTAGGAGACGGTGATCTCCTTCAAGGCAAGGACCTGGCTTTATATCATCATGGCCTGTCAGCCACTGAATTCAAATAAATGAACCAAGTGTTGAGTCAATTAACCTTTAGTAAATTCTCTTGACAAAAAATATTCACAGCATTTGTGTTATGTAAATTTCATCTCAATTAAAAAGGTACCAAAAGAAAACCATGGCCTGAACACATGTTAAAAGCCAAATGGCAGGAAAAAGGCTTTTTAAAATTACTAAGACAAAAGTATTTTAAAGTCAGATCATGAGTCACTGGACTCTAACATAAGGGTAATATGTTTTACGATAAACAATAAGCTGTGCAATCACACAGGTATTTCCTAACCTGAAATATGTCCAGAGTCCTCAACTGTCCAGACAGGTGAATACACAACCTCAAAACACCCATCAACTTATGTGTGGTTTCTGGGACAGCTGACTGACATGCTGTTGAAACTTATTTACCTTCTTTCTTTAAAAGCAAACAGATTCTATAATACTAGGTTCCTTCATTGGAAGCATGGATTCAGAGTGCTGGGGTTTTATTCCTTATGGGAAAAAATACGCTAAAGTGTTTTTTAAAAAAACAATATGGAGAGATATTCAGAGTTAAAAGAAACTTGAACTTCGGGGAAATGCAGAGGCCTGCTTTGCCTCAGGCTCCATCTTAGCCTCGGGTATTTGAATCTATTGTGCTTCTTACAGGAAATGTAAAGACCATCACCATGAGTTGGAGGACTGACTGGTACATGGCCCTAGAGCTCCTGACCAAGCACCTGCCCCTAATCTCCCTAAATCTCCTCTGCACCTGCACCCACTGATTCCCCTGAAATGAAAACAACAAGCAAAAATGTGATCTTTGGCCTTGCACTCTGACTTTGAAAGGTCAAGTACACACCAGCCAGCATTTGAGGCAATTAGCTAACATCATGCCCACTGCCTTTGCCCCACAAATTAAAATCCTGGAGCAAAAATGCACTGTGGCCACAGACCTAAGAAGAAAATGAAAACTTCAATACAACAGTGCAGGGGACAAAGATATTATCATTAATTACCCAGTCAAAACTCCTAATTCTATCCAGCAAAAGCAGTTCTAAGAGGGAAGTTTACAGTGATACAAGCTCACCCTAGGAAACAAGAAAAATCTCAAATAAACAACCTAACTTTACACCTAAAGCAACTAGAGAAAGAAGATGACAAAACCCAAAGTTAGTAGAAGGAAAGAAAGCATAAAGATCAGAGCAGAAAGAAAAGAAATAGAGACTAAAAAAACAATAGACAAGATCAATGAAACTAAAAGCTGGTTCTTTGAGAAGATAAACAAAATTGATAAAACCTTTAGCCAGACTCATCAAGAAAAAAGGGGAGAGGACACAAATCAATAAAATTAGAAATGAAAAAGGAAAAGTTACAGTTGACACTACAGAAATACAAAGGATCATAAGAGACTACTATATGCAACTGTATGCCAATAAAATGGACAACCTGGAAGAAATGGGCAAATTCTTAGAAAGGTAGTCTCCCAAGACTGAACCAGGAAGAATTAGAAAAGATGAACAGACCAATCACAAGCACTGAAATTGAAACTAATTTTAAAACTCCCAACAAACAAAAGTCTAGGAACTGATGGCTTCACAGGCAAATTCTACCAAACATTTAGAGAAGAGCTAACACCTATCCTTCTGAAACTGTTCCAAATAATTGCAGAGAAAGGAAAACTCCCAAACTCATTCTATGAGGCCACCATCACCCTGATACCAAAATCAGACAAAGATAACCACTAAAAAAGAAAATTACAGGCCAATATCACTGATGAACAGAGACACAAAAATCCTCAACAAAATACTAGCAATTTGAAAAGGAAAATCCCAAACTCATTCTATGAGGCCACCATCACCCTGATACCAAAATCAGACAAAGATAACCACTAAAAAAGAAAATTACAGGCCAATATCACTGATGAACAGAGACACAAAAATCCTCAACAAAATACTAGCAATTTGAACCCAACAGTACATTAAAAGGATCATACACCATGATCAAGTGGATTTATCCCAGGGATGCAAGGATTTTTCAATATCCGCGAATCAATCAGTGTGATACACCACATCAACAAACTGAAGAATAAAAACCATATGATCATCCCAATAGATGCAGAAAAGGCTTTTGACAAAATTCAACACCCACTTATGATAAAAACTCTCCAGAAAGTGGGCAGAGAGGGAAGCTACCTCAACATAATAAAGGCCATATACAAAAACCTACAGCTAGCATCATACTCAGTGGTGAAAAGCTAAGAGCATTTCCTTTAAGATCAGGAACAAGACAAGGATGTCCACTCTCACCACTATTATTCAACATAGTTTTGGAATTCCTAGCTACAGCAATCAGAGAAGAAAAAGAAATAAAGGAATCCAAATTGGAAAAGAAAAAGTTAAACTGTCACTGTTTGCAGATGACATGATACTATACACAGAAAATCCTAAAGATGCTACCAGAAAACTACTAGAGCTCACCAATGAATTTGGTAAAGTTGCAGGCTACAAAATTAAGACACAGAAATCTGTTGCATTTCTATAAACTAACAATTAAATATCAGAAAGAGAAGTTCCGGAAACAATTTCATTTACCATCACATCATAAAGAATAAAATACCTAGGAATAAGCCTACCTAAGGAGGTAAAAGACCTGTACGTACTCTGAAAACTAGAAGACACTGATGAAAGAAGGCCACACAAACAGATGGAAAGATACACTGTATTCTTGGACTGGAAGAATCAATATTGTTAAAATGACTATACTACCCAAGGCAACCTACAGATTCAATGCAATCCCTTATCAAATTACCAGTGGCATTTTTCACAGATGGGAACAAAATTTTTTTAAATTTGTATGGAAACACAAAGACTCCAAATAGCCAAAACAATCTTGAGAAAGAAGAACAGAGCTGGAGGAACCACACTTCTTGACTTAAGACTATACTACAAATCTACAGTTATCAAAACAGTAAGGTACTGGTACCAAAAAAAAAACACACATAGTTCAATGGAACAGGATAGAAAGCCCAGAAATAAACCCACCCACTTATGGTCGATTAATCTATGACAAAGGAGGTAAGAATATACAATTGAGAAAAAAAGTGGTGCTGGGAAAACTGGACAGGCACACGTAAAAGAATGAAATTAGAACATTCTCTAACACCATATACAAAACTAAACTCAAAATGGACTAAAGGGACTTCCCTGGTGGTCCAGTGGTTAAGACTTCACCTTCCAATGCAGAGGGTGCGGGTTTGATCCGTGGCTGGGGAGCTAAGATCCCATCTGCCCCGTGGCCGAGAAAACCAAAACATAAAACAGAAGCAATATTGTAACATATTCAATAAAGACTTTTAAAATGGTCCACATCAAAAAAAATCTAAAAAAAAAAAAAAAAAGGATTAAAGACCTAAATGTAAGACCAGATACTATAAAACTGCTAGAGGAAAACATAGGCAGAACACTCTCTGACATAAATCACAGCAATATTTTTTTGGATCCAACTCCTAGAGTAATGGGAACAAAAATAAACAAATGGGACCTAATTAAACTTAAAAGCTTTTGCACAGCAAAGGAAACCATAAACAAAATGAAAAGACAACCTACAGAATGGGAGAAAATATTTGCAAACGATGTCATGGACAAGGGCTTAATTTCCAAACTATAGCTCATACAACTCGACAACAACAACAAAAATACAACCCAATCAAAAAATGGGCAGAAGACTTAAATAGACATTTCTCCAAAGAAGCCATGCAGATGGCCAACAGGCACGTGAAAAGATGCTCAACATCACTAATTATTAGAGAAATGCAAATCAAAACCACAATGAGGTATCACCTCACATGGGTCAGAATGCCTGTCATCAAGAAGTCTACAAATAATAAATGTTGGAGAGAGTGTGGAGAAAAGGGAATCCTCCTACACTGTTGGTAGGAATGTAAATTGGTGCAGCCACTATGGAGAACAGTATGGAGGTTCTTTAAAAAGCAAAAATAGAGCTACCATATGAACCAGCAATACCATTCCTGGGCATATATCAGGAGAAAACTCTAATTCAAAAAGATACATGCACCCCAATGTTCATAGCAGCACTATTTACAATAGCCAAGACATGGAAACAACCTAAATGTCCATGGACAGATAAATGGATAAAGAAGATGTAGTATACATATACAATGGAATATTAGCCATAAAAAAGAATGAAATAATGCCATTTGCAGCAACATGGATGTACCTAGAGATTATCATACTAAGTGCAGTAAGTCAGACAGAGAAAGACAAATATATGATATCACTTTTATGTGGAATCTAAAAAATGATATGAACGAACTTATTTACAAAATAGAAATAGACTCACAGACACAGAAAACAAACTTATGGTTACCAAAGGGGAAAGACGGGTGAGGGATAAATTAGGAGTCCATTTTTTTTATTTGGGTTAGAAACTAAGCCTTTTTGTATGGTGTGTAATTTATAAAAATGCTGAATCAGTATGTTGTACACCTGAAACTAATACAATAAGTCAACTATCCTTCAATAAAGCAATACAGAAAAGAATAAATAACATACAAGGACTCTTGTAAAAAATAAAATAAAATAAACTCCTAATTCAGATACCAATGGCTTGAAGAATTAAGAGCTTTCACATGATCCACCAGGTTTCACTAAATAGATTGTAAGAAGGCAGGGGAGGAACCCTTTTCTCTTTATTACCATTACTGTTCAAGAAATCACAGATGTACAAATGCTAAAATTAATAGAGATATTTAATATTTCCCCCAAAAGAGTCTAAATGACATTAATATACATATTCTTTTTTTGTTTGTTTTGTTTTGTTTTGTTTTAAATTTAGTTTTGGCTGTGTTGGGTCTCCATTGTTGTGCGCGGGCTTTCTCTAGTTGCGGCAAGTAGGGGCTACTCTTCGTTGTGGTGCACAGGCTTCTCATTGCTGTGGCTTCTCTTGTTGCAGAGCATAGGCTCTAGGAGCGCAGGCTTCAGTAGCTGTGGCACGCGGGCTCAGTAGGTGTGGCTCGCGGGCTCAGTAGTTGTGGCACACAGGCTTAGTTGCTCCTCAGCATGTGGGATCTTCCTGGACCAGGGCTCAAACCCATGTCCCCTGCATTGGCAGGCAGATTCTTAACCACTGTGCCACCAGGGAAGTCCCAATATGCATATTCTTGATAGAAACACAGAGTCACTTGCTCAAAGTTAATTTTCATAATCCAACCTCTGACTTGTTGACAGAAAGAACCCACTCACGAATGCCTTGTCTACCCACCTAATGCCCGGGAAGTGAAATAAATGACTGACATCTTGATGTCCTTTTCAGTGACCCCACTGAAATGAAAACATAATTCAAATCAGAACAACAATCTTTATAAGAATTGTTCTAAGCACAAATATTCCTTTCGGAAAATGTACTGGCCCCAAGCCCTCAGCACAGACACCTTTTATAAGCCAGCCTGCCTTAACCCCTAGAATCTCGGTACTGCCTGAATCATGACACAATGCATTTGCAAAATCAAAGTAAATTAAATATCCACATAGCTCTCTTTTCTACACTATTAGACAAAAAGCACAAGTGGAATAAGTGAGGAGGCACTGACCTCTGGCTTGAACATAAATGGAATTACCCTACCACACATTACTTAAAAATGCAAAGCACAGTCTCAAGTTAATTTGTCACTTGGAGAAATCGGTGTGCTTTTATGATGAGAATTCATTTATGAGAAGCTCTCAGCACCGTTTTTCCCTTAACCTTCTCAATTTATCTTACATTGCTACTCTTCCACAGCAAATTTTTATGTGTAATTTTAAGGCTGAATAATGTAAGTTACAAGGGCACTAGTCTTTGAAACGCAAAGAACAATCTAATGAAAAAACTGAGGTGATGCTACCAGCCGCCAATGATTTACCCTCTCCTGACCCAACATGCTGAAAAAATATGATCGGGTAGGATTTTCTATGATCCTCGTGGAGGAGAACAGAAGAGGGGCTGGAGCCAGCTTTTATTTGACTGTGAAGTGGGAAGATTATATCCATAAAATTATGTTTCAAAATTGCTAAAATGAGGAACAGCCAAAAAGGAATCCACAGCTTTAACATGATCCATTCCCTCTGGAAAGGAAATGATGATGATCAGCCCTTTATCCACAATGAATTTCTGACACTTCTCTAGGCATCGTCCAAGTATATTTAGAAGTTACCAGAGTATGAGCCTAGCGGGAGTGTCCAATGCTTTCACATGATGGTAAACCTAGTGATATTGTTTCGTGCTTTTGTCTCAGCCTCACCGTCATCAGTGTAAACAGGGATAATATCCCTCCTACTCTGTATATCTCACAGGGTTGAATTTTTTAAAGAAACTATACCTGAAACTACTGGATAAGCAGAACCAGTCTTACTGTACTTATGTATACAGTGTACCTGAGGAGCCCACATGGCAGGCTGAAGTATGACTGCCAGTCCCACAAGAGGTCTTCCAAATGGCTGCAAATCTTATGAGTTCTTACAACTTTTATCCAAAAACAGCTAAAGTAATAGTTAATCAGTTTCTGGGGAGGGGGGAGGGCACACAGATCCTTTCCAGAATGTGATGGAAACAAGGGACCCACAAAAAGATCCACACACACAAGCAAAGCTTATTTGTCTGATATCAGGGTCGGTTCTTGGATCTCAGATTAGGAATCTCCAGCCTCAGGCTGTTGACTGCCTAGTGAGTCAGTGAGGCACAAGAGAAAAGGAAGAGGTTTCTACAGCCAGCGCACATAAGATGATCATGGCTACCCAAGTGCTGCACTTAGGAAATCCTCCATCAGACCCTCACTGAAGACAGGAAGTTGAAAGGGCTGCGATTTGGAGTTACCTCAGCAGTATTCAGACAAATGAGGCCCTGGCTGGTCAAGCAGAAAATCACTTCCTTTCCCAAACAAGCAAGCTTCCAACTAACACCTAAAATATCGTGTTCACGTACATCCAATGGCTGCTTCAGAACTTCCACGTAAAAGGGACCAAGGAGTGATAACCTAGTGAGAAGTCAGAGCTAGGGTTTTTGTTTTAAGATGAAGTTGTTTAGGACTTCACGTAAGATTGAGAAAACATCAAATTTCCATAGCAAAGCAGGAAGAGTGCTTATAGGAAGGGGAGAGCAGGGGGGGAAGCAGCACCACAACCCCCCCAAGCCAACCCTGGCACCACTGCTGTGCCCTTCGACGCCAGTGGTTCTCAAACGCTAACGTGCGGCAGAATCACCCAAAAGGCTTGTTAAATACAAGTCTCTGGGCTCCACCCTCAAAGTTCCGGATTCAGCAGGTCTGGGTAGAGGCCAAGAATCTGCATTCTAACAAGGTCTAGGGGCTGCTGCGCAGGGCACCACGCTTTGAGAATCACTGATCTACACAATCAGAGCCCTTCCCATGAAGGACATCCCAACTTCGTAAGCATATTCATAGTCTCATCCATCCAGATGCCATACTCGCCATCAACTTTAAAAAAAAAAAAAAGTGCCAGCCATCCTTCAGGTCAGCTTCTTACCTGTGTTACCTAATGGTGCGCACCAGCTGGGTTGAAGGTTCACAACACACAATAAGCTTCTTTATGACTGCTGCGCGTCTACAGGTAATTCTCAGTAAGATACATGCAGAGGAACTCTGAGCTGTTCTGTTTTTGAATTTTGCCCTCAGGAAGCAATAAACAGCACACTGGTGCCAGGAAGATTCATTTAAGACTTAGCAAAACACCTATTACTCCAGAGTTGTGGTTTTCAAATTGAGCTCCACAGAGGCCCAGATGTCATATCCCAGTACCTCCAGGACTGGGGGTGGGAAGGGCGCAGAGTAACGATAGAGGCTTTCGGCCTCCCATTTCCATCCCTCTCTGAACTAGAAATTCAGCCTTTCTCTCATTTATATATAGGCATAAATTAGTGGTTTTACTGTCCCTTTGAAGGAAGGAAAAGTTTAAAGTACACTAGATTTAATTACCTCTAAGAGTCCCTCCGTTTCTGTGGTTCTATTATAACACAACAAAGACTGAGTGGCACATTACAAAAATAAAAATACCAAACCAGCCCAGGAGGCTGACACAAAGCTAAAAATAGCATCCAAATGAGTGCTTAGCAGTCAGATCACATTTAAGTCCGGTGTGAAGATCGGGATTCACACAGAGGAGCTTCCAAACGCACTGAGGGCAGCAACTAAACCTCTGTAAACGGAATATAAAAAACCCGCAAACTCCAGTGGTGATTATCTCAACTTAAACTTGCCCGGTCAAGCAGACACCTTGCTGAAGCCAGGGTCTTTTCAGTAAGTGCTGTGGCGCTGCTGTGAGAGAGCAAGAAGCCACGTGCTCAGGACTGTCATCAACAAGGCCACCTACTAAACTGGCTAAACTTATGACACGTATTTGTAATCTTCCAGGCAAGCTGCTCATAAAGTACTAGGATCACTGCCGCAGTCCACGACTGGACCACAGCTGGAAAGACAGAACGAAGCATGGGGGGAGAGGTGGGAAAGGGGGTTTGGGGGAGGAGATATCTTCTATTATGCTTTCACTTGTAAGTCACCCACAATTCCAGTGTTTCAAAACTATCTTTGAGGGGCAAATGAGGAAATGGAAGCTTCTAAGTGGGGGGGGGCATCCATTCGTGCCCTGTCGGGGACTGGAAGATATGGGTTCAGTATTTTTTTTAAAAAGGTAGTAAGAGGATCTTCATACACACATCATCTTCCTACTTTCAACAAATCCCCATTGTTCTAGGGATGGGGGGGGACGGGCAGTGGGGGGAAGGCATCAGGCAGAGGGTGTTCTGTATTCACTATTTCATTTAACAGAAAGTGTTTTCTGAGCTTCTTTGCCCGTGATGAATGACATACAGTCCCAAATCTCAAGACGCTCACAGGGGCCCTGAAAGACCTACCCTCAGCAAACAATACTGTTAAGTCATACCCATTGGCACAGGGAACTGGGTTAGAATCCAAAGTCAAACTCAAGGCAGCAATTACAAATAGTCAAAACCACCCTTGAAAATCCCCTGAAACTCCTCATAAAACACAACACTATGCTGTTTCTCACTAAGTCCAAGATGACCAGTTTTTTCCTAACCTTTAGGAAAGACTATTATCTCTTCAGGTCAACACCAGATGACATGTTTGGCTTGGACTTTGTGAGTCAGTCATGCAGTTAAACCCAAACACTCACAATCTTCGAGGAAATGAAATCTCCCTACAAACTGCGGGCTCATATCTCCCATCTCATGTTCGGTCTAGGACCATGCTCATCTTTTTTTTTTTTTTTTGGCTGCGTTGGGTCTTTGTTGCTGTGCGCGGGCTTTCTCTAGTTGCGGTGAGCAGGGGCTACTCTTTGCTGCGGTGTATAGGCTTCTCATTGTGGTGGCTTCTCTTGTTGCAGAGCACGGGCTGAGGCACACGGGCTTCCATAGTTGTGGTGCGTGGGCTCAGCAGTTGTGGCTCACGGGCTCTAGAGCACAGGCTCAGTAGTTGTGGTGCACGGGCTTAGTTGCTCCGAGGCATGTGGGATCTTCCTGGACCAGGGCTCGAACCCGTGTCCCCTGCATTGGCAGTTGGATTCTCAACCACTGCACCACCGGGGAAGCCCTGCTCATCATATTTCAATTGTCATTTCTTCCCCTTTTTTTCCTTTTGTTCAAGTTTACTTCCCATGAGTAAAAGATGTATATAATATGACACCACTATAATATTACCACCTTAATATTTACCCAAAGACTTGCCCAAAATGCCACCATTTCTTTGAGTCAACATACTGAGAATCCTTCTTTTGAATTCAAACATGTAACAGGGAATGGGTAATATATTAACCCTACACAGGAGAATGAATGTTTTTATTAAATTAGCTCCAGTTATCTGGGGAGACAAGAGACATGACAGAATGAACATAAAGTTTGGTAGACGGAAAGAAAATCAGGGAAGATCCAGAATATGAAATGCATTCCCAGCAAATTGGGCCCTGTCAGGGAACAATGTGACACCATGCTGCACCCCAGGAAGAAGACTGGGGGAGCAGGAGGGGGAGTCTAACGACACAAAGTCAGTCCTGCCCTCAATACACTACAAAGTAACCCCCATCCCCAAGGTCTGCCAGGTAAGGGATGATGCAAGGAAAAGAGATGGCCATCCCTGCTAGGCTACTGTGATTTGACTCAACTAGACTGCCCACCCAATGGATTACATGAGTCTCAACTGCCACTGTCTTCCATTCCCTTCAAGGTCACACACACCACTCTGGCTCCAAACACTTCCCTGGAGACGAACACAGTCCCTACACTTCTGTTCCCACATGGTCATTAAAACGACTGTCCCACCACCACACCTCAGACTCTGCTGGGCAGCGTCAACAAAGTAAGCCTGAACGTTTGCTGGGAAACCTGGTCCTCTCCTACCCCCAGAGGGGCATGTATACATTATTCCAGTCAACAACAATGTTTTCTCAGGAAACAAAGAACTCTCTTCCTACCTCTTCCTCAACCTCTCTCCACTTCACCTGGGGTTTTTTTAGCCTTCTTTCCTCTTTGTCGCTGTAGATTCTCCGGGTGTTGCCCCTGAGCAGGGCCCATGGTTTCCCCTCCTTCATGTTATTATTTTTAGCTTTTAGGGTGGACATCCCTCTCTCTTTTGTCCCCTCCAGATTACAGCTCATCTTCATCTGTTCTTCCTCAACCTTCTAATTATCTAATTCTTAGCCTCCAGTTCCCCGGAAGAATAGGTGGCACGTTTAATTGCAAAAACGCACAAAAGAAAACTATTTATACTAGTCAACATCACATACATTTAAGCCCCATTCCATTCTTCTGGATACAAATGCTCCGCACCAGCCTTAAACTGTTCATGTGTGCATTTCCCTCCTTCCGTGAGTTCCTGATCCGCTCAGAACTTTTACATGACCCTTAGTCCACACTTACCACCGTCTTAAATTCTTCAGCTGATTTTGGAACTGAAAAATTTTAAGCAGGCAATTAAAAAAGACTAAACCTGTTCTTGACAGGACTAGACTTAACAGTAATGAGATAAAATGACAAGCACATAGCTTGTTGCCAGAGTACCATGAACAGTTTAAGAATTAGATTCAAAATAGCTGATAGAATCTGAAAGGCAGAGTGACCTCCATACATGATATCTTTTGCTTGGTTTACACTGTGTGCAAGATACAAAACTCAAAATATTAAGGTACCAGTTGAAGAAGAGACGTTCAATTCGAGATTTAGGAAGAGGTGCTGGGGGAGGTTACCAGAGCAGAATACTTACTAACTAGATGCAACTATTTTTATCCACAGCGAACATGAAATATATAATGTACCGTTTTCCTAAATTTTATGCTCAGAAACACTTCAAAAATGTTTTCTGTTTTGCAGAATAAAATGACCATTTCTTTGCTAAAATGCTTACCTCTCACGCAAATATATAAACCTAATAAATTAGGAGAATTTAACATGGGACCTATAGAAACAACCTAATTTAAAACATTAAAGTTGTTTCCACATTTGAAAAACAGTATGTCAGCATTCACATTTTCATAATAATGTATTCTCTAACACCAAAAAGAAATGTCATCTTTCAATAGACATCCACAATTTCAATAAGAAATGTCCTCCCATGGTGGG
>NW_020175066.1:865791-888613 GCF_003031525.2 Neophocaena asiaeorientalis asiaeorientalis
AAAACAGTAAGCATTCAAAACAGCTGACACAAGATTCCCTTTGTTTCATTTGTTCCATAAAATTAAGAGCATGTGTCCAGTAATACAGAAAAACGTAAAAAGCTGAATTTCAAGTGTATACAAAACCCGACTCTAGAGGTAAATAACAGAGATTAATGCAGTATTACCTTGAACAAGCAATTAAAAGGGGCTGAAAAGCAGCAACTAAACCCCAGACCATTTGCTCTTCAACCATAGAAAGCTGAAGATAATCTTATTTACTAAACATAAATCACTTGAGATCTGGCCAGATTCGTAAATGATGTTCCAAATGGAAACACTGCAAAGCCAGGAGTTGCTTACATAAGTCTTTTCTTCCAACCCTGAAAACAAACTGGACCAGTTTTTCTTGTTGCTTCTAGAAAAGCAATCATTTTAAGGCAATCAAGCAATACAACAGAAGGGCTTCCCTAAGACCTGTTCATGCTCCATTTTTCGCCCCACCCCTGCCCCCCTTCTCTGAACAGTATTAGGTTTCCTGCCACTGAGTTTGCTTCCTTCTCCTTCAGTATCTATTTTAGAAAGTCTTTAGGCTACAGAAAGCATGCTCTATTAATCAGTCTTACCTTCTCATGTATTTTTGTAGAATATTCACATTGTTCAGGAAAAAACGTCAAGATGCAGCCCTTTAATTTTTCCGTGTGTGTGTGTGTGTGTGTGTGTGTGTGTGTGTGTGTGTGTATGTGTGTACTTTTTAAAATTTTTCTCTTTAGGGCTCTGTGAGGTTTATGCAGACAGGCCTTTCACAGAGGCCACTGTGTTTCCCAGGGTTCATAGTCACGGGCAGCCAGGGAGGAATAGCTGGGCTCTACTTTTCACTTCCTTGAGTTAAAGGCACTTAGACAGACAGGCTTTGACAGCTACAGTGTGCAATAAGTCTGTGACATGTCTCTTAAAATGTGCTGTGTTAACACACCTTTACTTTTTGGTTGCCTCAACAACCAAAGGTTTGTGAGGATACTTTCTTTCCACTAAATACCACGGGAAATGCCAGTGGTCCCGATAGAGATCCACTTGGCCCCAGAAAAGCTACTCAACAGCGTGAGTAGAGCTGTTGAGACCATCAGACAAAAGACAGTGAGAGAAGTCAGGGCCCTCCACCCATGGAAAACCTCACTTAGTTTTAAAGTGCATTGTGACAGGAAGCCCTGGATTAAATCTCAAGCCATACGATTTAGTTCTTTATTCCACAGCTCTAGCTATTCCCTCATTCACAGTTAGGAAGCCAAAGGTACGAAATATCCAGTAGAGTTTACTCACATCTGCCAAAGCTCGGACCAAGCCTCATGCAGTCAGATTTTCCCCTCCTACGTGTTGCCCACACACCACACGCATCTTCTGCACCTCACAGGAACTAGTACTTTCTTTATCCCCTACCAAGGCCTCACCCCCCTGGGCACCTGAGGAAGACGTCTACAGTCTGTCCACACCACAGCACACCTGATCCTGCTGTCTCCTCCTCCAGGGCCAAGGACACTGCCCGTTCTCCAATGCCCGGCTGCTTCCTCCAAGGCCTCAGAGCTGGCCACTGCCAACACTGTGAATAGCCTGGCCACTGACTGACAACTTTTTTCCTATCCAATGAATGCAATTCAAAGTTCTGTGGCCTAAAATCAAAACACATCACAGAGCTCAAGACCCAGAGGCAGACAAACCTGTCTTGGTTCTCTGCTACTTACTACCTCTGTGACACGGGCAAAAAGCCTCAGTTATATCTCTGAGATGAGGATAGTAATAGTATTTACCTTTATTATGAAGACAGGACAAGATAATGCATGTACCCAGCAGAGTAAGCTCTCAAAAAATGTTAGCTATTTTTATTACCATTATACTCTACTCCACTATGCTATTACTACAGCAGTAACTGGCATAAGCAGGCATAAACTGGTCGGCTTCTAGCCAAATTTGGACTTTCTGTTTGGCCACCACCATGTAGTCTGTGTTTTCGTTTTACGTTAACGCCTTTGGAGAGGTGAGCATCCTCCCACCGGTCACAGTCCCCACACTCCTCCTTAGAATCTTTTTTCTTTTCTGAAGTCTAGTTGATTTACAATGTTGTGCTAATTTCTGCTGTACAGCAAAGTGACTCAGTTATACACATAAATATATTCTTTTTTTTTTTGGTACATAAATATATTCTTTTTTTTTTTTTTTATTATATCTCCAGGGCCTCAAATCCGCAGTCTTCCCTTAGCTCCAGTAAATATATTCTTAATATTCTCTTCCATTATGGTTTATCCCAGGAGATTGGATATAGTTCCCTGTGTTATACAGTAGGACCTTGTTGTTATCCATCCTAAATGTAACTCCAAACTCCCAGTCCATCCCTCTCCCTCCCCACCTCCCCCTTGGCAACCACAAGTCTGTTCTCTAAGGCTATGAGTCTGTTTCTGTTTTTGTAGATAGGTTCATTTGTGTCATATTTTAGATTCCACATATAAGTGATATCATGTGGTATTTGTCTTTCTCTTCCTGCCTTATTTCACTTAGGATGATAATCTCTAGTTGCATCCTTGTTGCTGCAAATGGCATTATTTCATTCTTTTTTTATGGCTGAGTAGTATTCCTTCGAATCTTACGTGCTCATTATACAGCTGTCTGGCCCCTAAGTTTGTGACACCCTTTCCCCTCAAGCAAAAGGTCTCAGAACTACAAGGAATTTTTTAATAGAGACATTAGAGGAATAGGACAGCCAGACATTATACTAAAAGCAATGTCTTTTTAAAAACCACAGCAAAGACACACCAATTTCCAAGAAGATTAAGACCTCTCAACCAGTCAAAAGGCACATATGTGACAGGTAGGGAGAAAAAGGAATAAACTCTACTCTGTAGTATTATAGTCAGTAACAACTTCCAAAACATGGAGAATTTGTGAGGTTCTTATAAAACACAGAATCCCACTGTTAGCTTTCCAGGTCTGGCACAAAATGGACAGAGCAAATATAATAAGGGCAGATTGGAAAACATACCCCCAAAGCCCGGCTCTTCCCTAAGTGTGAAGGCCACACTGCCCAGGCAATTTCTTGTTCCAAATGTTCCTGTCAGCTGTCAGTAGCTTTGCACATGTTAAAAAATTAAGTTGTCTGACATTTAGTATTTTTCTTTTCTTCCTAAACCCACATAAATTTTCCGTGACTGATGAAAAGATATAACTAATAATTAAGAAACACACACCTTCTTAATAGCATACATCATTTCTGGAAAAGAATACCACTATAAAAAGGACAAAAAAAACTAAACACTATAAGAATACAAAGATATTTACCTATTACAGAGATTTATTACTATCATAAAATTAAACAACCATAATTCTCTTTATTAGAAAAATCTCCATTTCCTTCTATCATTCCCAAAAGTGGGTCCACTGAAAACATTCTCTTTAAAATAAGGTCATTTGCTTTAAAATACTCTAAAATGAAATCAAGTGGGCTTTTTTCAAGGTTTACAAAAAAATTTCAAAATAACTATAAAATAAAAGGTAGCCAAGGTCAAAATTATCATTGCAATAACCAACACAATGATCTTGTATAAACCCAACTCATATTTATTCTTTTTTTTTAATGAAATGAAAATTTATTAACCAGGAAAGGTAGACATCATAACTGAAAAAAAAAAAGCTGGTTACAAATCCTATGTACAGGACAGCTTCACTTTGATAATACATGCATGCAGACACAAAGACAAAAAGATCTAGAAGCATATACTAGGTAATAACAGAGAGATATATGCATAATGAGGTAAACTCTGGGTAGTGAAAATATGTTTTCTCTTATTTTTGTTTTCCTATAGCTTCTATATGTATATATATGCTTTTGTAGCAATAACGTAGTTGTTAAAAATATCATGTTTTTAAAAAAGGCTATAGTGTTTACTTATTCATCAGACCAAAAGGTCAGCTGGATCCCTGAAAAGCTTGACAGGTAAATTCTTTTTTTTTTTTTCAGATTTTAAGGGTTTTTTTTAAACTTTTTATTTTACATTGTAGTATAGTTGATTAACAATGTTGTGATAGGATCAGGTGATCCAACTCATAGTTATTCTTTATGGAATCCGTACACCCTCTGGTGTGAGAATCCAAATAAATATATAGTCAATTACATAGAAAAAAACAGGTCATATTCCACACTGTTAACAGTGATTATTTCTAGGTAGCCAGATTATAGGTGATTTATTTTCCTTCTCTGTGGTATTATATGCGTGTTTTCCAAGTCTTCTGCTCTACAAAAAAGGTTATTACTTTCAGTATCAGATGGAAAATGTTATTTATATATTTTAATAATCCTGTACCTAACTACGATTAGAGGATCAGGGTATATTTTCTAAAAGACCCAGTTCCTGAAGGAGTCGGAAGTCAAAAGTAGCTCTGTCCAAGGTGTTCCTCATTTGCTCTGTCTTCACCTGATCTCCTGGGAGGCTTAATGATCAGCTTCTCCTGCCCAGAGTTCCTGAGCACTGAAGCTCTGGCCGCACAGCGCTGACCTCTCGGCCGCCCTGGGCATGTTCTCCAGGGCTCAATGCTTCTACCTTACACCCTGGACTCCTTGCAATGGAAACTGTTTTACATTTGTTCTAAGGACCTCAACAGAGCTTAGCACAGCTCTCTCAACACACAGCAGCCTCTGGCTATCTATTTGTTAAACATAAATGAAATAACTCGTTAACCAATTAGTTAACAGTAAAGTAAATCCAGTGCTCTGCTTCTTGGCCTTTAAAGACAGCGTGCTATTATGTGTCGTAAGGAAGACTGAGGAGCAGTCCCACTGACCCAGATCAGAACTACTGATGGGAAGGCTTTCAGGAAACACCCAAAGCACCAAGGGAAGAAGCTGTTTCTCTCTGAGTCAGCTCTGAACTTCCAAAGTAAGGAGAACAGACCTCGGGGGCTGGGGTGGGGGTGGGGGGGCACACATCTCAAGAAAGCAATGCAGTCAACTCCTACTGCTTGTATCATTCCCATGCAAGGGCATGTGAGGTTAGCTGTCGGCTCCTAATCCAGCTTTACTATTCCAAAGAGAACTAAATCAGCAAACAGTGGGAGGCAGGAGTAGCTGATCCCTGCTGGGTCATGACCTGCCGCCTTTAATGGCAGCAGTGGTTATCTCAGTTTACACAGCCTATGAAGCACTGGCAGAGTTTTCAGGGTTCTTAGACAAAGTGCTATTATTACAGTGACGCTGAGGACTGTCGAATAACAGAGGAAACATCATTACATTCTTTAGCTTCAATAGCTTTAATTATATTTACTGTGAATTCTCAAACCAGTGGGTGTACAAACTGTACAGAGAAAAATGTAAGTTGTATGTGTAAAATTAATTGTACTGGGTACTGTGATGCTACTGTTAATCCTTAGTGCTTGTGATTATTAAACTGAGCTGCTTCTGAGTCAAATTATCATCTATACAAACTGCCATTTAGAATGGCAAAGTGCGGGGGCAGGGGGAGACTGGGATTTGATCTCCCAAAGAGGCTTGGTCGCTCTGTCTGTCCCAAACCACAGTAAAGAATGATTTTTGTTTTACCTCTGGAAGCCAAGAAATGCTGTTGGAGTTAAGTGATGTCCACAAAAGTGGACAAGGAACGAAAAAAATAAACCACAAAAAGTTTTCATTTACACAAACTTAAGGGATGTATTTATAAATATTCATAACCTCTTTGAGTATAATCTTTCAGGTGGTTGTAATGCAACATTTACAGTCAAACATGTAACGCTTCCGTGATTTCAAAAATGCCCCGAGGAAGCCCCTGTGCATCTCTTAGGCTTCCTGTGTTTTACTACAACCTCTGCTTGAGATTTTTTTAAGCCTAATTTGCCTAACTTGCTGTTTTCTTCACAGGACTGTTATTGTTAGGTACACTGAGTGTTTTAAACAAACACAGCTGTAAACACAGGAAAATGAAAATTTGCCCTGGGGAGAAACGTAACAAACTTGCTAGGCTCTTTAGTTCTGCAAAAGAGCTATTTCACGGAGTCTTTGTCATAAGAAATGCCTGTATTTTGTAACAGCTTGTCCCATGTCACACAAGCAGACCCAAAGTTATTACAGAAACAAAGTTCCTGGACCAACCGGGGAAAAAAATGGCTGCCAGTCTTTCACACTAGTAACTCCAATGCTTCCTGGTGAGCCGCGAAGGTGTTACACCTGAATCAAGAGGCAGATGAATGCAACATCACAACCCTTTAAGAATCAACTCTCTTTGACTTAACCCAGTGATATTTAAAAAGCCATATTTTATCACCTCCTTCCCACAACAAAAAAACAGAAAATAACAAATTTTGATAAGGTTGTGGAGAAACTGGAACCCTGTGCACTGCTGATAGGAATGTAAAATGGTGCGGTTGCTATGGAAAACAATGCGGTAGTTCCTCAAAAAATTAAGCGGACTTCCCTGGTGGTGCAGTGGTTAAGAATCTGCCTGCCAATGCAGAGAACACGGGTTCGAGCCCTGGTCCGTGAAGATCCCACACGCCGTGGAGCAACTACACCAGTGCACCACAACTACTGAGCCTACGCTCTAGAGCCCACGAGCCACAACTGCGGAGCCCGCTCACCAAGAGCCCGTGCTCCACAACGAGAGAAGGCACCTCAATGAGAATCCCGCGCACCACAACGAAGGGTAGCTTCACCGCAGCTAGGTAGCTCACCGCAGCTAGAGAAAGCCCACGCGCAGCAACGAAGACCCAATGCAGCCAAAAATAAATAAATAAATAAATATTTTTTAAAATTAATTTTTAGAAATACCACGTGATACAGCAATTCCACTTCTAGACATATACCCAAAAGAAAGCAGAATCTCAAAGAGATATTTGTATACCCGTGTTCATAACACCATTATTCACCATAGCCAAAAGGTGAAGGCAACCCAAATGACCATTCAATAAATAAAATGTGGTACACACAATGGAATATTAGTCATACAAAGGAAATTCTGACACATGCTACCACATGAATGAGTCTTGAGACATTATGCCAAGTGAAATAAGCCCGTCACAAACAGAATAAATATTGTATGATTTCACATATATGAGGGACCTACAGTATTCAAATTCATAGAGACAGAAAGCAAAAAGTTGGTTGCCAGGGGCTGGGGAGGGAGGGAGAATAGGGTACAGAGTTTCAGTTTTGCAAGAAGACAAAAGTTCTAGAGATGGGTGGTAAGGATGATTGCACAACAATGTGAATATACTGAATGCCACTGAACTTTACACTTAAAAATGGTTTCATGGTAAATTTTATGTTATGTATTATTATAGTTTGTTAGGGCTATCATAACAATGTTTCATAGACTGGGTGTCTTAAACAACAGAAATTTATTTTCTGATAATTCCGGAAGCTAGAAGTGTGAGATCAAGGTGTGAGCAGGATTGGTTTCTTCTGAGAACTTTCTCTTTGGTTATCAATACTGTCTTCTAGCTGTGCCTCCACGTGGTCTCCGCGCTGTAACTGTCTGTGCCTTAATTTCCTCTTCTTATCAGGACACCAATCGTACTGGATTCGGGCCCATCCTAAAATGACCTCATTTTAACTTACATCATTAAAGACCCTATCTTCAAATACAGTCACATTCTGGGGTACTGGAAGTTCGGGTTTCAACATATGAATTTAGCAGCAGCGGGAAGCGATTCAGCCCGTAAGGTATATATTTTACCACACTTTTAAAATAATAATACAATAAAATAAATGAGAGCAGGCAAAGGGAAAAGAACAATCTGAGGGAGGGCCCTGAGGAAGGAAAAGGATGTGATTAGAGGAAATGAAAGAAGGCCCGTGAGGCTGCAGCAAAGGGGGCAGTGATCGCTAGGATTACAAACAGAAGGTAAATGAAAACACAATCCTTGAAAATTCATTCTGAAATTTACAAAAACTCAAAAAAAGTAAGCCTTGTTAAAAGAATAGTCACAACAAAGAATAAGCAACTTATGTAAAAGAGGTATTGGGCTTCCCTGGTGGCACAGCGGTTGAGAGTCCGCCTGCCAATGCAGGGGACACGGGTTCGTGCCCCGGTCTGGGAAGATCCCACATACCGCAGAGTGGCTGGGCCCGTGAGCCATGGCCGCTGAGCCTGAGCGTCCAGAGCCTGTGCTCCGCAACGGGAGAGGCCACAACAGTGAGAGGCCCGCGTACCGCAAAAATAAATAAATAAATAAAAGATGTATTGCTATTTACCTCTGAAAGACTTCTCTGCACTGAAAAATATACACTACTTCAGTGTCATCTTTGCACTTCGTTAAAGCCCTAAATGTTCCAAAAAGTTTTTTTTTCAGCCTTGGGTTTTTTAAATGATATTATTGTAGTGAAATATACATAACATAAAATTTTAACCATTTCTACAGTTTTTATTTATAGAAATATCACCACTTAAAAGAAAATGTCCCTTAAGTCAGGATACATTGTTAAATGGAGAAGAGAATGGCTAGTAATTAATGCTCTCTTTTTATAAAGCCAACTTACTTTTCCATTAAATTTCAGAAATGTGTAAACCGGGGAGTCAAGAAAAATACCTTTAGAGATTTGGGTTAAAAATACATTAGCGATCTGGGTCAGCATCCACCTCCCAACTCCTCTATTCCCCAAGTGCTGGCCACCCTGTGGCCTGACACCATTGAAGCACTTGGATCTCGTAGCATCAAGCATCATGAGCACACTGTACTCCAACTTAAATAGTACACACGCCAAAGAAAACATTCTGAGCTACTGAAGGTCAAGGACATATTTTCAACCAGAATTGTTTCCCAATAGAGGGAGACTAAGAGGAGGGGTGGAAAAAAGACTCCAAACATTTTTAAGTGCCAAAACTTACTTTCCAATTTGTCAAAGATCAACCACAAATAAATAGAGAAAAAGAGAGAATGTTATAATCACGGCTGCAGGAAAACTGACTGCTGGACATGAATACTGCCTTTTCCTCCTGATGCAATGGATCCCGCCCACAAAAAAATAAATTCCATCACATATTATAGATACACATACACACACACTCTTATATATTCAGGATATACAAGGAACACCCACCAGTCAATAAGAGAAAACGGGGAAAACATGGCAAACTTTCATAGAAGAGAAAGCATGAAAGGTTAATAGCCATATGCTAATATATCTTTAACCTCATTAATAATCAGGAAAATGAAAACTAAAATCGCAGTAAGGTAAATTATACTAAACATAAATTACATCTCAATTTTAAAAACACACAGTAAGATACGATTGCACACCCACCAAATAGGCAAAAATATTTGAAATGTGATCACACTAAGGTCATCAAGCCAAGGGCAACTGCACACACCAGTGTAGTCTATCCTGGTACAGCCACTCTGGCAGACTTGTCATCACCTAGTAAAATTAAATATGCATGTACTCTATGACCCAGCTATTCCATTCCTAGGTGTATACATTTAGAGAAACTCTAGCATATAGACAACAGGAACTATGTTCATACCAGTCTTCCTCACGATTGTGAAAAGTTACACAAACAACACAAGTGCCCATCAGCAGCAGAAAAGATAATTAAATGTGGCATATTCTTACAATGCAATGCTATACAGCAGTAAAGTAAATAAAATATAGCTTCATGAATAAACATGGATGAATCTGAAAAACAATCGAATAAAACAGCAAGGTACAGAAGAATACAAGTTATATTCTATTTATTCAAAGAGCCAAAGCAGCTAAAATTAAACAGTTTATTGTTTGGAGAGAAACATACATAAGACAAGGGAATGACTTTGAAAATGAAGGATGATGGTAACCACAGGAGGCAGAGAGCGTGAAGAAGATACAATCAACGAAGGGTACCCAGGGTTTTCTAAGGTACCGAAAACGTGACATGCCACTTCTTAAGCTATGTAGTAGGTGCCAGTGTTCATTTTATCACTTTTCTTTAAATTATACATATATTCTAGTATATGTATGTGTATGATGTGTCTCTCATTTTAAAAAGTAAAATAAAAGCCAAATGCTATTTTTTAAAAGAACAACTTTGAGGTTTCAGTTTCAAGATGGTTGATAGCCTGGTTCTCCCACCTGAATCCCTAATGAAGTGAAAGCACCAAAAAATAAAATAGAAGAATTCTGTAAGATTAAAAAGAGTTTACTGGACACGGACCTAGAGAACAAACGTATGGACACCAAGAGGGGAAAGGGGGGGGGGGGGGGGGGATGAACTGGGAGATTGGGATTGACTTATACACACTAATATGTATAAAATAAATAACTAATGAGAACCCGCTGTATAGCACAGGGAACTCTACTCAATGCTCCTTAATAGCCTATATGGGAAAAGAATCTAAAAAGAGGGTGGATATATGTATATGTGTAACTGATACTTTGCTGTACACCTGAAACTAACCCAAGATTGTAAATCAACTCTACTCCAATAAACATTAAAAAAAAAAAAAAGAAAAGAAAAGAAAAGAGAATGAATTTGCCTGAAGAGAATTTTAAATGCACAAGAGATTGCAACAAAATTCTGGAAAACGAAACAAGAGATGGGAATGTAGTGACAGATGAAACAGTGAGGGGAGAGCTGCCACCCATGGGCCACCAAGGAGACAATCTGCTCAAGAGAAGCCCAGGGAGGCTCCAGGTTCAGAGTCAACAGGTATCACAGAGCGGGGAGGATGACACAGGGCAGCAAACAGGGGGATAAAGTGATGACGGTTAGCACGCCCCCCCCGCCGCCTCCCCACCCTCTAACAGAGCCTTCAGGCAGCATGGCCAAGTATAATGACAAACATCTGGGGGTTCATCTCTAAAGGAACAGAACCAATCGTGGCAGCAGGGCATGAGAGATGGCTTGTGGAGGTTTCCGATGTGACTCTTGGTTCCTCAGAGTAAATCCTCCTCATCAGGGCATTTTCGGGGTGAAGCAAAGCTGGTCAGTGGATTCAAGGTAGTAAACTCTCCCCAGTCCTTCATCCTTAATTATGAAGAGGCAACCAGGCCTACAAGGAAAATCAGTAACCTTAGGGGTAAAAAACTGACACTGAGGGCTTCCCTGGTGGCTCAGTGGTTGAGAGTCTGCCTGCCGATGCAGGGGACATGGGTTCGCGCCCCAGTCCGGGAGGATCCCACATGCCGCGGAGCGGCTGGGCCTGTGAGCCATAGCCACTGGGCCTGCGTGTCTGGGGCCTGTGCTCCGCAATGGGAGAGGCCAGGCCCGCGTACTGCAAGAAAAAAAAAATTGTCTCTTTTGAGACTCTGACTTTGGAAAAATATACGCTCTAACATGGGCCTAAAACCAAAATCTCACGTCAATGCTGGCAGGTATCAATATGTTGGCCCACGCAAAACAGAAGGAAATAGGTGCAAGAAAGGGAGAACGAGAGAAGAGGCTATGTGATCACGACTCCTGACTTTTTAGCCTGTTCCACAGTCCTTAATGGGTCCACTGGTGTCATCAAGATGGGCTGTTAAGTCCTACATCTTTAAGGTTTTTTTAATTTTGTTTAAGTTAATTCGAGAGGGCCTCTGTTCTTTCCAACCAATAAACTCCGACTAAAACAGCAGGCATCTGCTGTCTGGAGCTGCACAGTAACCAGGAGACACCACCCTGTCTGCTGTACCGCGGGGACACCCCGCCTCTCCCTGTACCGATCGGCTCTCAGAACACAACATGGGCTCCCACGGCCTGTCATCCTGTCAGCATTACGCACAAATGGGGGCCAGGCGGGACTGCTGAACATCATTACAGTTACATGTGATCAAATACGCCTGATAATTAAAATGTCAGAATCCAGAAGTAAACATACAGTGTATTCAATGAAAACTGGAAACTGTGGAACAATTGGAGAAGGAGGAGAATGTTAACTTGACTTACAATATGGAACAAGAGAACAAATCGTGCAAGATTTGGAAGAAAAAGAACAAATTAATGTCTTTTGTATGCCCACTGAGTTTTTCAATCAGCCTGAAAAATTAGAAAGCCAAGCAAAAATTCTCTTTCAATGACATGAATAAAGCTGATTTACTGAGGGCACAAAATGCCATTGTCTAGACTAATCTGAGCTGAACAAGAAAAAAAATAATCTTTGAAGTTCAAGCAATAGAAGGAAACTCTTTTGCATATTTGGAAGGTAACTTTCATGCATTCCCTGGCTGAATAACCAGAGTCAAACCACAGCATGAGAATCTTAAGCCAATGTCTGAGACCTTGAAAAATGGATACAGATGGTCCCCCGACTTACAATAGTTAGACTTACGATGGTATAGGAGCCATACGCATTCAGTAGAAACTGTATGTGGAATTTTGAATTTTGATCTTGTCCCATGCTAGTGCTAGGCCGTACATACTCTCTCATAGTGATGCTGGGCAGCTCCCAGTGAGGCACACGATCAAAAGGATAAACAACCAATACACTTACTACCATTCACTCCCATACAATCATTCTGTTTTTCATTATCAGTACAGCATTCAATACCTTACATGAGATAGTCAACACTTTATTATAAAATAGTGTTTTGTGTTAGATGATTTTTCCCAACTGTAGGATAATATGAGTGTTCTGAACACATTTAAGGAAGGCTGGGCTAAGCTATGATGTTCAGCAGGTGAGGTGTATTAAACGTGTTTTCAACTTACAATATTTTGAACTTACTGTATTGAACAATACAATGGGTTTATAGGGATGTAACTCCATCGTAAGTCGAGGAAGATCTGTACTGCACAATTGAGCAGGGAAGAAAATGGCCACCAGGTGAAGGGTCAAGGGATGGAGTATGTATGACTACCAGCCAGACTTGTCTTTCCTAGTTTCTGATTTCACAAACCAGTAAAATTACATACACATACACACACACACACAAGCAGAGCCAATTCAACTGCCAATTTTCTATATTTCCAAATAAAGATAATTCACTTGAGCCCATTGCTATTACTAGAAGTAATTACATCATTAAATTTTTTAAAAAGATATTTTAATGCCAAAAAAGTAGCATTTTCTAAAGCCCTTGAAAACAGCACAGGCTAGAAAATACACTTAAACTAAGTCAATTTTATTCCAGCTTAGCAGGTGTTGCTTTAGCTGTGATTTGTGATTCATTCCCTAACCCCCAACTCCATTATTCCATTAGTCCCTTTCCTCAAAAGCAATAAATAGGCAAATGGAACATTTAAGAATTGGGCTTCCCTGGTGGCACAGTGGTTGAGAGTCCACCTGCTGATGCAGGGGACACGGGTTCGTGCCCCAACCCGGGAGGATCCCACATGCCGCGGAGCGGCTGGGCCCATGAGCCATGGCCGCTGAGCCTGCGCGTCCGGAGCCTGTGCTCCACGACGGGAGAGGCCACAACAGTGAGAGGCCCACGTAAAGCAAAAAAAAAAAAAAAAAGAATAATGCAACCTTTAGGAGCCCCAAACATGATACAGATGGCTTCACATATGTAAGGGCTGAAAAGCGTCCCTTGTTGATTAAAGGAAGACAGATTTGGATAGATAAAGAAAGAGGAAAACCAAGCGCGTGATGAACACAGTATGGTATGAACAGAGGGACATTAAAGCAGGAACGGGAATGCTTTAGGGGATGCTAAGGAAGAGGCTCAGCTGAGGGGAGAACGGACAAGGGGCACCTGTGTGATCTAGAACTGGAAAGTTCTTGGGGAGCTCACTGGACTGCAGGCTGCAGACCCGGGACTTTGTTTAGAAGCAACAAGGAATCTCCAATGGAACTAGATGACAAAGGAAGCATATGGGCAACATTAACCCAACAGAAGCTATGATTTTAGCAGTAAGTTTTGGTAACTTTAGTAATTTCCTGGGCAGTTAAGCAGTTACCTCTAGTTCTGGCTCAAAAGGTTCCATTTGAGAAGATTCAGGCCCACCTATCTTGTGTGAAAATGCACTGTCACTGTTTCTGCACCTAGACCCTTGCGGGCAGTGACTGCCTTAATACCCCTGAAAATCATGTAATTTGCTCTGTCTTGGGTACGGCTGCCAACTCCTCTAGGAATTTGCTCTTGGTAATATGAAAGTATTCATTGGTGGAAATAAGAAAATCATGAAAGAGTGCTGTTTCAGAAGTGATCAATTAATAGAAATGTCCACTAGGCAACTGAAGATTCATTCATTTATCCGACAATATTTATTGAGCCCATATCTGGCTACCTACTGTGTGCCTTGAACAAAAAAAGATAAAGATCCCTGCCCCTAGGGCTTCCCTGGTGGCGCAGTGGTTGAGAGTCCGCCTACCAATGCAGGGGACACAGGTTCGTGCCCCGGTCCAGGAAGATACCACATGCCGCCGAGCAGCTGGGCCCGTGAGCCATGGCCACTGAGCCTGCATGTCCAGAGCCTGTGCTCCACAATGGGAGAGGCCACAACAGTGAGAGGGCCATGTACCGCAAAAAAAAAAAAAAAAAAGATCCCTGCGCTTGTGAAGCTTACATTCAAGTAGGGATACAATACAAACAAGAAACAATAAATACAGTATTTACAAGTATGTAAAAAGTGCTTTGGAAAAAAAGATGTAAGATAAAAAGAAAAATCTAAAAAAGAAAAAAACTCAAATACTAATTGAAGCTAAGAGAAAAGATGAGTTCCCCAGGGAGTAGACTACCTGATTAATGCCCTTTCCACTTCTAAAACTCTACCACTTCAAATCAAGGAATTTGACACATATAATCTCAACCTTCTTGTTTAAGCAGAAGGTACTATCAAAGCATCACATTATTGTTGTGACTTAAAGAAATAACAGAGACCCATCACCAGGGAACTGTCCTCTTATAGATGAGAAAATGGAGGACCACAGAATTTAAGTAAGATCACCTTAGAGCACAAGAGAACTAGGGGCAGATGGGAGTTCCAGAACTCTCTAGCTTCTTGTAACTTTTAAGAGCAGAAGCCCTTTCAGTCACTTCAAAAGTACTTCAAACCCTCTTGGAGGCAATGAAAAATATTTTTATTACATAAATAGTTTAGCCATATAATGGCAATAATAAAAATAGCAAACACTTAACAGAGAACTTACTTGTGCCAGACACTCTTCTAAATCCTTGTCATGAGTAAGAAACTCACTTAATCCTCACAACAACCCTGTGAGGCAGTAAGACCAGAGTGAGTGGTTTTAATGCCACGCCACCCCTTCAATTATTTATGCATACCTTCACAGAGCATAATCCTTACCACTAATTAGGAAACTGAGGTCTAGATTTTTCATCTGGACTTGGCAGAATTAGATATTTGTATATCAAAAATGCAACCATTTAAGCTTCATTTGAAGTAAACATGTTTTAGAAGTAAAGGAAATTTGAAACTATATAATCAGTATTATGCTAAAAAATATGGTATTTCAGTAATTCAATAAAGGGTCCTCAAAGGAATGTCTTCAACTAAATAGTCTTCAGAGAAAGACACTATTTCAAGACCCTAAGTAAAGTTTTTAAATAATGAAATTCTAGTAAGGCAGATCTTTTTTTATGTTTCACTTGAACAAACCTTATGCTTTGATTTTCACAGAAGGGAAAGGGAGAGAGAAATACAAAGAAAAAAAGTTCTTTCCCCTAGTATTTGTCTAAGCATTTAAAATTTTAGATTAGATTTTAGAAAAATCAGAATCATGAGGCTTACCAGTAACATACGATAACATAATAAAATACAACAACTTTCTAAAAAACAAAGTTTCCCTTTCTCAACACACCAAATATAGATTGTGTAAATTCAATTATAAAATAAAATGTTACTATGAATCTAAAGTTGATGATCTTTTTGCCTTCAGTTCACTAGGTTCATTTTCCTTTCAATGGACTTTCCTATTAAAGAGTTTTGACTATATGTCACATACAATTACAATTCACTCCATGGATCTGTCCACATTCTTTAGTGGTTCTGGAATTTCATCATACAGAATAACAGCTGAATACATGGATCATTGGCTACAGCTCACAACCATTTTAGAGATGACGTAATCTGCATTACACAGTAGGTATGTCTACACTGTTTGTATGCATGGATCTCAAAGCAACTTCTAAACCTTCACTGGTAAAACTGTCCCTCTCCTAACAAACTCCTTGTCTTTTTTCTGTGAGAGAAGAGAATTAATCTTCCTTACTGGAGCAAGGTTGGAGAGGCCAGGCTCCCAACTTTCATGCAAGTGTATATTCAGATACGACACAAAGGGGAAAACAGCATATGTTGGCTCCTATATTCAACATCCCGCTTCATTGTGCCATATTTTTAAACATAGAATCCCTCTGACCCTCAGCATATTTCAAAACCTCCACTGGCATACTACATATTTCTTTCTCCTTATCCTTACCACCACGGAGGGCCCAACATGAAGCTATTTTTGAATGGCCTAGTCACAGCTATTATCTGAGTGCCAAATGGGTGCAAGACACTGTGACGGCACTGTAAAGAATATAAACAAAAGTAGTAGAATCCTTGCCTTCAAACAGCTTTTAAAACTAGTAGGATTAGATAACCGTACCAGTCACTGTGGCCACAAGGTAGAATGAGAGCCAGAATTGAGGTGTTGTAGACGTTTAAGCGGGAGGAGGGACTCTGAGCTTTGCTGCAGCCAACATGTAGAGGGAAACATGATCTGTTATAAGATTCAGTGTCCCTGGGGTAAAAATAAACCGGTTGCTCAGAGAAAGAACAACTATTTTTGCTACTGAGATCAGAAAGCAATTCAACTGATGGTTTCTAAGAGAAGGTTCTGTTAAATGTAATAAAAATCCTAAGGATATTTTTTTTACAATAAACAAGGGTAAGTTTGAAGAGGGCTGAGAAGCTCTAATAAAAACCAAGAAATCTAACAATGACAAGAGGCAGAAGAGCAGGCCTCAGCTCTACCATGACTGCAAACTCCACACGTGCAGAAGATCGCGAAGCATGACTGACATTGAGAATAACTGCATTTCTCTGGGTGGAATGAGATAAAATCCACTGTGTTATTTAACTGAATTCATTTATCCTTATACAAACAGAATCACAAAGACATTTTGATGTCAACATTTGACATTTCATGTAAATAGAAAGTAGGTCATCAGTTGAAACAGACAAAAGTGACATATCTAAGAATTACTTTTTTTTTTTTTTTTTGCAGTATGCGGGCCTCTCACTGTTGTGGCCTCTCCCATTGCGGAGCACAGGCTCCGGACGCGCAGGCTCAGCGGCCATGGCTCACGGACCCAACCGCTCCGCAGCATGTGGGATCCTCCCGGACCGGGACACGAACCCGTGTCTCCTGCATCGGCAGGCGGACTCTCAACCACTGCGCCACCAGGGAAGCCCAGAATTACTATTTTTAAAACAAAGTTCCTAAAAATATCTCATCTAATATGCACTTGATTCTACAAATTTTTTTGTACCACTTAAATTTATATCAGCAGGCTTCCCTGGGGGTGCACTGGTTAAGAATCCGCCTGCCAATGCAGGGGACATGGGTTCAAGCCCTGGGCCGGGAAGATCCCACATGCTTCAGAGCAGCACAGCCCATGCGCCACAACTACTGAGCCCGTGTGCCACAACTACTGAAGCCTGCGCGCCTAGAGCGCGTGCTCTGCAACAAGAGAAGCCACCGCAATGAGAAGCCTACACACCGCGATGAAGAGTAGCCCCCGCTCACCGCAACTAGAGAAAGCCCGCGTGAGGTAACAAAGATCCAATGCAGCCAAAAATAAATAAATAAAATTTTTAAAAATTTATACCAGCATAGGTTCACAGTTTTCCCACTTTATAAGAATTGACAGGATCGTTTGAGGGAAGGATGACACTTTGTCAAGTTTAAAATTGGGGTAGAATTTCTGCTGGAGGCTACACAGGGCAAATAAGATAATCACAGATATCCCCTTAATTATTTGGCGATCTTAATTTAAAAGACTTTTGTTATAAAGGAATCTAGTTCTTCATCCAATCACTGAAAGCAAAAGTTTCCTCCTAAAAAAGAAATTTCTTTAGACGACAGAATCTAAGAATGATTGGTGGAAAGAGGTCAATTCTTTTTCCCTAACCAGTGACCTGCTCATCGCTCAACAGTGAACACTACACAGTCTTCTGAGGCAGGGTTTGCATACATTGATTGGAAATAAAAGCATTACTGGATCATATCAGCTCAGATTCCAGTGATTAGTCCCAGGCCATTAATGACATCAACTCCAGGTTTCCAAATGGACCAACTATTAAAATTTATGAATGACCGACAAAAAAATTCCAATTCTTTTGCAAAGATTCATACACCTGGAAATGAATAACTCATCAAGAGGCAGAGTGGACGGGGTCAGTGTACAAATATTTACTCATGAACTTGGCTCCTACATTGCATCATTTTTCATTTAGTTTTACAGTCTGTGATTATATGTACCATTTGCCTAAAAACTCATAGTTCATAGAAAACAAAGAACATAAATTTTAAATGTGATGAGTCCTATTTATGTACTGATCTGTAACATCCTAAGTATTCAATATATCTCATTCATATAGTGAACACCATGGTGGCATTATTTATTTAGCCCTCATCTCATTCTACAAGGAATCTGAGATAGCTTATGAGAAATGCATGTATTAAGGAAGGAAATTAATAATCATGACCAAGGAGTGCTCACTTGGGCTACACACACACTAAAACTGGAATGATAGAGAGAAGATTAGCCTGGCCCCTGCACAGGGATGCCATGCAAATTCATGAACCACTGCATATTTTTAAAAAATCATGACCAAGGAAAAAAATCATAAATTAGAGAAGAAAGTGAAGACTGTGGCTGGTATAAGAGATATCGGAATAGAACTCAAATTTGGAGACCTATTTGAGTCCTACACAGTTACTACAGTTAAGCCGAGAATTCGAGTCTGTGCTTCCTAACAGCCAAGGTGAAAATGTCAATGTGATTAGTTATATGATTTTCTATGAGGAACAAACATCTACACTCCTTCAGGGAAGCAAAGCTGTTTCTTATCACTTACTGTGAAAGAGCTGCTCTAGGAGACTCTGAAAGATGTGATGGAAAAATTTCCCAATAGCATTTCAATGGCAAATAAGGTCACAAAGCTGGTTTTTTTATGTTGTCCCAGATTAAAACTGAATTCTCCAATGGAGTCAAGATAATATGGCCAAGGCGCCCAATTTTGCAAGCAACATGGTGGACTGAGCTGAGAATAAAGAGCTGGAAGTCCAACAGTGTAGTTTAAGAGATTATTAGCACTAAAGTGCAAGAACAAAAATTAAAATAAACAGCCAAAATTATGATGCTTCTAAGTTTCCATCCTTACCGCCTTTCTCTCTTTGAACGAGTAAGTCCCTGACCAGTGTCATCTATTCCACAACTGAAACCACTTAATTATCTCCCCAATCTACATCTTCTAACCCAGAGCTAAAGTCTCCTTTTCATGTACGTATCTGACACTTTCACCTCAAGGTCCTACCAGCACCATTAACTCCACAAGTCCCAAACTAATCTAAGTTATCTGTCCTCTCAAACACATTTTTCCTTCTGCCGTCCTCAGTTTGTCATAGAAATCCTATCCTCTCGGTCACCTGGGCTAACATCCTTGGAATCATTTTTTTTCCTTCCTCTCCATAACTGCCCCCTTCTGATCAACAGTCTGCCTTACTATTCTCCCTGTACGACTGACCCACGTTCTCTACTCCAGCCCCAGGGCCACCTTCCTGGATCAGATCCCCAGTACCTCAGGGCCAACACAATAGCCTCCTGAATTACTGTATTCTCTCTCCCCACTCCAATTTCTCATAAACACTACTGCAAGAATAATATTTCTAAGGTTGTGACTATGTCAGTCTACTAAAAAAAAACCTGTAGCAGGTTCCCTCTGCTTACCTGAAGCAAACCAGTCTACCTAAGCCCCCAGTGGCTTTCTCTCTTACACGCCCTATGCTCCAGCCAGTCCATAAACTCGTAAGTCTAGCCACTCCCAAAGTAAGCTCGATCTTTCCTCTTGTTCACAGTAGTATGGCCCTGAGATGCCCTCCCCTTCACCTCTACATATTTAAAGACCAAGTTTAAATGCCACCTCATTCAGGAAGCCTTCCATAATTCTCTCTGTAAGAAGTACCACTTCCTCTTGCCGCCTCCCCCCTACACTTGTCTAGGGCTGTAATCCCAGAGGAATGACCATATCCTACCCTCAGCCTCTTGCTGTCTAGCCTATGCTTGAGACCGCTCCACAATCGCCATCCTAAACACACACTCGGTCCTGGCAGCACACGGCTCACCGTCACCCCTCAGGTTCCCTCCACAGCACTTTGTTCATACGTGAATCACTGCACACGTTGATTCTACTGTAGTTCGCTGTTTACACGTCTACCTCCTCCAGGGCAAGGATCAAATCTTACTTATCTCTGCAATCTAACGTAGTCAGCTCTCCGCACACCATCCGAGCTTAATTCCCTGCAGAACGGGTCTTTTCTTGCTTATTTCTTGTGTCTCTCCCACGAGAATGTCCACTCAGTGAGAACAGACTTTGCTTGCTTTGATCTCCACTATTTTCCCAGCATCTAAAACAGTGCCTGACACATACTCGGTGATCAAAAGCGTAGGATGAATTGATAAACTGAGGCATGATTCTCACTGTCTAGCCCAGTCCTGGCACACCATAGTGCCAAAAAAATAAGAAGTTTGCTGAATGAATCCTGTCTTGTGTAAAAGTTATTTTTATACACATTTTACAAGCTCTAACAGTTAGTGATCTTGATATCCTACTCTGGTACCTAGCGTAGTGCTCTATACATAGGAGGTCCTTGATTGATTTCTATTAAATTGAACAGGTAGTTCAATAAATTAATACCTTACTCGAGCTTTTATCTTCTAAATCTGAATGTGCCTCATCTCGTCAATAAAGAGGAATCTGTATTATTTCTTATGACACAGGATGCCTCCCTCCCGGGGGGAAGGCAGCACTGCAGAGTGAAGATTACCAGCGGTGCTGTCAGAGAGGTCTGGGTTCAGGTCCCAGCTCCGGCACTGCTCAGGTGTGTGACTTTGAGCACACTATTTAACCTCCCTTCAGCTTCCTCCTTAGAAGAAGATTAGGAGGACCTCCCAGGCAGAGCAGTCTATTTACTTCACAGCTAAATGAACAGCCAGTCCTAAATCCTTTATTACCCCTTCTTTACCAGCCTTAAATCGTTCTAACTCATGTTAGACTATTTTAATATATGTTGCCTGAACTTGAGTGGGTCATTATTTAAAATAGCAGTGGATTATGTTTACAAGGCATTAATTCTCCATTAACTTTTCATGACCTTACAGCCCTTCAGCACTCATCCTGAAAGCACAGGTGACCTGAGCACATGACTGCCATCATTCCTAAGACTTTCTGGAGTCACAGCAACATAGTGGCCCAAGGTGGCACTACCTCACACAGAAGGGCAATTCTCTTTCCCACACAGGTAACAGCACAACGATCTGATAAGTGATGGGTACAAGAACTAGACCCATCAAATACATTACACAGTGACATGACCCTGGCTTATGATGGGACGAGTTATTTTTAAAAATAATAATAAAGGGCTTAATGCTAATGTAAGTGCATCTCGATCAAAATGCATTCAAATCCCTCTGGAGGACAATTCCGTCGGGACGTAGGGAGTGCTTAGCCAGGACTCACAAAGACGAATGTCACTCATCGGGTATGAGGTTATGACTCAGTCACAGGCAGGATTCACTGAGATTCACGCAGATGGGCGGAGAACACAGTGGGTCTTCTGCACAAACATTAAGCGGTCTTTTTCTAAGAGCCTTATTTAATAAAAAGCAGTGACCTACCAAGGAAGATAATAGCATAGAACCAACCTTTAAAAGACAGAATTCAAAAGATCATTCTCTCACAAATCTTGATATTACTGCCTGGCACAGAAAATATTTGCATAAGGAGGCACAAAAATATTTTTTGCATTAGTAAATACTGTCAGCATGGAAGCAATATGAAAATGTAAGACTTTACTGTCAAGTAGTAAACCAAACAAAAAGCAACTGAAAGCCAAATCTCTGTTGCTCATGTGAAAAGAACACTTGAGAATAAAAGGTCAATAGAACTTTTGTTGGCCCCATAGCTAAGGCTGGCCACCTTGTGAGCTGACAGAGCTGTCCACTATTCTGAGAGCGCCTACACCATGTTGAGTGTCTGAATGCATTTTCTCAAAAGTCAACAAGCGAAAAGCACAGTGCTAATGGTGACCTGAATGAAGCTGTGACAAATGTCCTGCTTGAAGATAATCTTCAATAGCGGCAGTTATTGGTTCAGTACCACCAAAAGCGTTCCCAGAGTTTAAAAGGCACAGGTGTAGCTGTGCTATTTTATTTTATTTTAAAAATTTATTTATTTATTTTTGGCTGCATTGGGTCTTCATTGCGGCACGCAGGCTTTCTCTAGTTGTGGTGAGCAGGGGCTACTCTTCGTTATGGTGCGCAGGCTTCTCCTTGTGGTGGCTTCTCTTGTTGCGGAGCACAGGCTCTAGGCGCGCGGGCTCCAGTAGTTGTGGCACGCGGGCTTCAACAGTTGTGGCTCACAGGCTCTAGAGCACAGGCTCAGTAGCTGTGGTGAACGGGCTTAGTTGTTCCATGGCATGTGGGATCTTCCCGGCCCAGGGCTCGAACCCGTGTCCCCTGCATTGGTAGGCAGATTCTTAACCACTGCGCCACCAGGGAAGCCCAGATGTGTTATTTTAAATTCAGTTACTCCCACTTAAAATCCATGATTTAAGGTGTTGGAGAGAGGGAGTAGGCAAAGCAACTTCCTTCCAAAATCAGGAGATAAAGGGGCAATACCTACCACAAAAGAGGTTAAGTGACAGTGGCTAAAAAAAAAAAAAAAAAAAAAAAAAAAAAAAAAAA